>NC_136506.1:106987912-107125412 GCF_053919585.1 Euprymna scolopes
TAGTTTATATATATGACTAGCATTGATAGTTTATATATATGACTAGCATTGATAGTTTATATATATGACTAGCATTGATAGTTTATATATATATGACTAGTATTGATAGTTTATATATATGACTAGCATTGATAGTTTATATATATATGACTAGTATTGATAGTTTATATATATGACTAGCATTGATAGTTTATATATATGACTAGCATTGATAGTTTATATATATGACTAGCATTGATAGTTTATATATATGACTAGCATTGATAGTTTATATATATGACTAGTATTGATAGTTTATATATATGACTAGCATTGATAGTTTATATATATGACTAGCATTGATAGTTTATATATATGACTAGCATTGATAGTTTATATATATGACTAGCATTGATAGTTTATATATATATGACTAGTATTGATAGTTTATATATATGACTAGCATTGATAGTTTATATATATATGACTAGTATTGATAGTTTATATATATGACTAGCATTGATAGTTTATATATATGACTAGCATTGATAGTTTATATATATGACTAGCATTGATAGTTTATATATATATGACTAGTATTGATAGTTTATATATATGACTAGCATTGATAGTTTATATATATATGACTAGTATTGATAGTTTATATATATGACTAGCATTGATAGTTTATATATATGACTAGCATTGATAGTTTATATATATGACTAGCATTGATAGTTTATATATATATGACTAGTATTGATAGTTTATATATATGACTAGCATTGATAGTTTATATATATGACTAGCATTGATAGTTTATATATATGACTAGCATTGATAGTTTATATATATATGACTAGTATTGATAGTTTATATATATGACTAGCATTGATAGTTTATATATATATGACTAGTATTGATAGTTTATATATATGACTAGCATTGATAGTTTATATATATGACTAGCATTGATAGTTTATATATATGACTAGCATTGATAGTTTATATATATATGACTAGTATTGATAGTTTATATATATGACTAGCATTGATAGTTTATATATATGACTAGCATTGATAGTTTATATATATGACTAGCATTGATAGTTTATATATATATGACTAGTATTGATAGTTTATATATATGACTAGCATTGATAGTTTATATATATGACTAGCATTGATAGTTTATATATATGACTAGCATTGATAGTTTATATATATGACTAGCATTGATAGTTTATATATATATGACTAGTATTGATAGTTTATATATATGACTAGCATTGATAGTTTATATATATGACTAGCATTGATAGTTTATATATATGACTAGCATTGATAGTTTATATATATGACTAGCATTGATAGTTTATATATATGACTAGCATTGATAGTTTAAATATAAACCTACTTATTCTAAACAAAAGTAATTTGTAATGTGAACTATTCACGCATGCGCAATCGTGAAAGAGTTAGAAATCAGAAAAATTGATTAATCCCACGTACCAATTTTTGAATTTTGAATGGTTTCAAGATCATAGGTTTATCATTACCTGACGATGTCTTTTTAGGCTGAAACAGTAGATTTATTGTAGCGACTTATGGTAATTTTGTTTATCTAAATTGAATGATAATTATATATATATATATATATATATATATATATATATATATATATAACTAAATGACAAAATTAATTTTTTGTCATTTATTCATTATATGCTCTGTAATTACATTGAGCTTCTTAAATAAGGATTGGTATATATAAAAAGGGATATATATATATATATATATATATATATATATAATTTGAGGTTGCTATTTTTCTAAGGTAAGGTAACCAGTGAAATATAACGAGGTTAATACATTAAGAATTCCGCTTTTGAATATAAGCGTTGTTGTCTGAAGAGGTCTCTAGTAACTAAATACTAGAAGGCAGAAACATGCTCATGACTGTGTAGCAATACATTACTGCTTATCTAAAGACAAATTGAAAGTGTATATATATATATATATATATATCTTTAATATAAAGCTGAATGTGTGTGTGTGTATTTGTGTGTGTTTGTGTGTATATCTGGTCACAAATAGGCTCCTATCTGGTTGACTTTTACATATAATGATAGAAGATGTATTGAGACACAGGAATGAGTATGTTTGATCTGGCAGAACGGTGGCTCATTAAAATTGTGGGGTCTGCGTTCACGCCTGGTTCACAAAGTATGGAAATAAAAAAATTAAAAAATTAAAAAAAAACGTTTCCAAGTGTTTTTGATATAGATGTACATAATAATAATTCAATAAGTATGTTTTAACTTGATTAGGGATGGTATAATAAAATTGTGCGGTCTGCGTTCGCGCCTGGCCTCCATAGAATGGAAATAGGCACAAACTTTAATAAAGACTTTTCATATCTATCTGCGTAAGTATACTTTGATAATTATGTTTCAGTTTGAAGAAATATGGTATAATAAAATTATGGGGTGTTCGTTCGCACCTGACCTCCATAGAATGGAAATATGTCACAAAGTTTAACAAGGTTTTTTAATATAGATCCACAGAATATTGTGATAAGTGTTTCAGTGTGAACAGGTATGGTATAATAAATTATGGGGTTTATCTATTTTATTTTTACTTTCATCATATTTTGCTTTGGTTTTGATACCTCCAAATTCAACCCAAATTTACAACCCTTCCTTTTCATAATCTATCATACTTTCATAAATCAGAGTCCATTTTCTGTAAGCTGTTTTTGAACCCAGTCAACAACGGGTACTTTTGCTAGTATATATATATATATATATATATATATATATATATATATATATATATATATATATATACATATATATATATATATATATCGAAACACTTTGTGAAAGTTTTAAATAATTACAAATCCCCCCCAAAAATCCAATTACTAATAAAGGAGAAAGAACAATGTATAGAAAATCAGATAGAAAACAGGATTAATGAAAGAGGTGTATCAAGGTTTAAACAAAATATCATACCACGTGGGCAAGACATATAATAAAATAAAAGAACAAACGGTATGGCAACGTGTAGGTTGCTGCTGCTGCTGTTGCTGCTGTTGTTGTTGTTGTTGTTGTTGAGTATATTTAATTTCGTATGAATAGGATGATTATTGCTGGCATTCGTTTTCCCTGATATCTTTCTAGTTAGAATTCTTTCTTAAAAGAAATCGATTACTTACACAAAGGGACCACATGAACGTTGCCAACATCCCTAAGTAAAAGTGCTTCTGTGGAACGAACTCAATTCGAACCTGGCACACAGGACTCATTATGAAACAGGTGGTTTATTTCATTTTAATAAGAGATTGTTCATTTCTTTCATCCAAGAATTTAGAACGCTGAAACCAACGCAACATCGAGGGTTGTAAACAAAGAAAGATGCGACTATTTATTTTTAAAATAAATGTTAACCTTAAAATTGAAAAATAAGACACAAACTATAAAAATAAGCATATTTTATTAATTTCATATGAATCAAATGATTACTGTTGGCATTCGTTTCCCTGATATCTTTCTAGTTAGAAGTATTTCTAGAAAGACATCAGGTACTTCCGAGGAGGAACCATGTGAAGGTTGCCAACATCCCAGAAACATAATCATTGAGTCCATTGTTTTGCTTCATATGTGAAAATGCTATATATTTGAATCTTTAATTCAAAAATTGAAAAACGTAAAAAGTAGAGTGGTCTATTTATTTAGCATAAAGTTTTAATTCTAACTAACCTGGAACCAACACGTTGTAGTTTCAGTCACAAAGTAGACAGAAAAATAGAAAAGAACTTCAAGTCACTTTTCCTTTCTAGCGACAACATTTACTTCCTCATTGTTACGGCTGTGACGTCTCCGTGTGATTTTAAAAGCTCTTCGCGCCTCTCATGTGATCTCGAATTTTGTTTTGTCCCATTCTCCTCATCTCTCCTGTGATCGTCCTCTTTCTCTTTTTTATAGTCTATACCGGTGACGTCATTTCGTATGCATTTGCATATCTGATAGGCCCTGAACTGGCATCTAAGCTTCAGCCTCTGTCCCATCGACAAAACATTGCATCCCTCTGCCTGTTCTACAAGTACTTTAATGGTGAATCCTCTGACGAACTGCAGACACTTGTGCCCCCACGATGTAGACACCCTCGACAAACCCGACAGGAGCTAAATCCCACCCCCACACAGTAGAGATCCCTAGATGCAAAAGATCTTTCTACTCCAGTAGTTTCTTCCCCAGAACCGCTAGACTCTGGAATTCCATTCCAAGTTCCTGCTTCCCCAACTGTACTGACATGCAGAAGTTCAAGTGTAACGTGAACCGACATCTTGCTGCCCAAATCCCAACATAGCGCCCCAGTAGTTGCTGCCCCTGATAGTAGCCCCCTACACCAAAGTGGCAATGCGCCTTGTTTGGGGTGAAAATGTAATAAAAAAAAAATTTTTTTAAATATGCGCGTCCGTGCTCTGTTACATAGCTACATGTATATACAACTTGAAAAAGCCCAGCTTATAGAGTTCCCATCCACGAGTGAAAAATTTGCTTTCACCATGACTAATGTTTGTGCAAAATTTTAAAAAATCCAAGGTATAGTTATTGAAAAAAGTACAAACAAATGAACGGATGAACAATTTGGGGGGAATTTTACCCCTATAATACTTCTTTGGGGATGAGGATGGGGCAACTAGAGTTATCCTGGAAAATCTGTTCTGGCAAAAATTTACCTTTACTATGACTAATGTTTGTGCAAAATTTTTTTAAAAATCCAAGGCGTGGTTATTAAGAAAAGTGTGAACAAACAAATGGACGAACGGGAGTGAATGCCTAGGTCCAATCCCTCCTTTGTCAGAGGACCAATAAATTTTGTAACAGTCAGCGTTACATCCTTGTCAATCAGTCCGACGCTGACTTTGTTGATGTTGTTGAGTGTTATTCATTCATTTCGTATGAATTAGATGGTATTTATTTCTCTGATATCTTTCTAGTTAGAATTCTTTTTAAAATGACATCAGATACTAACGAGAGGAACCACATGAAGGTTGCCAACATCCCTAAGTGAAAGTGTTTCTGTGGAATGAACTGGATTTGAACTTGGCACACCCAGGTTGTCGGTTCGTGTCATTAATCACTTAGCGACATCTGACTGCTGCTGTTGACCTAGTTGGATTTTCACAAAGAGTCCATGAAGATCGTGTTCTTTTTTAAATTTTTAAAATGTTTTTTTAACTCTTCTTTACTACATTATAAACTTCTGTAGGTTAATACAATTAGGGAAGCAGACAACAAGGAGGGAATTCCAAAGTCTGACATGTTAATGAAAAATAATTATTAGAATAGAAGGCTTTCCACCACCCAAGGAGCTCAACAGTGAAGAGGTAGGATTTTGCTGCCTGTTGGATTTGGATTTGTTGGGTGTATGTATTTTGCAGGGACACAAGTGCTAAGAGTTCATCAGAGCACATTCCATTAAAGCACATTTCATTAAAGTACTTTTTAGGCACAGGAATGCAAACATTGCAGTGATGGGACAGTGGATGGAGCTTGGCCGATAATGCAAGACTTATTAAACAGGGGAGAGTAGAGCGGTGGCCCTTGATATATCTAAGGCTTTTGACAGGGTATGGCACGATGGTCTTCTAAGGAAAATTAGATCATATGGAATCACTGGAAGAATTCATAATGTAATTAAATCCTTCTTAAGTAATAGAAAAATCAAAGTTGTCCTCGACGGTCGTACATCCAAACAATATGGCATAAATGCGGGAGTACCTCAGGGGTCTATCCTTGGACCTCTATTATTCCTGATATTCATAAACGACCTTCCTGATAATATTGTTTCGGAGATGGGTATATTTGCCGATGACACCACTCTCTATAACAGATATGAGGGGAAAACAAATGAACACATATCCAAGGAAATGGCAGAAACACTAGAGGACGACCTCCAATCCGTAGTGGAATGGGGACAAAAATGGTTGGTCACATTCAATGCTGCTAAGACTAAACTTGTTTCCTTCAATAACTACAAGAAACCTTCTCTACCACTAATAGCAATGGCCAAGAACACATTGCCTGAAAGTACTTCTTTTAAACTCCTCGGCCTAACGTTTACAGGGAATATGAACTGGAATAGATACATTGAGAGCATTGCCAAGGCTGCTGCAAGGAAGTTTGGCTCCCTCTACCGTACTAGAAAACTACTTACGCCTGCCAGTATCCTATACCTCTATAAGGCAACCATTCGCCCATGTATGGAGTACTGTTGTCACATCTGGGCTGGTGCATCTGCTGCTTGTCTCTCGCTCCTGGACAGGGTTAAAAAAAGAGTCGCCAACCTGATAGGTCCTGAACTGTCATCTAGGCTTCAACCTCTGTCCCATCGACGAGATGTTGCATCCCTCTGCCTGTTCTACAAATACTTCAATGGTGAATGCTCTGACGAACTGCAAACACTTGTACCTCCCCGACGTAACTACCCCCGACAAACCCGACAAGCTACTAAGTCTCATCCCTTTACAGTAGAGATCCCTAGGTGCAGGAAAGCCTTTTACTCCAGTAGTTTCTTCCCCAGAACTGCGGGTCTTTGGAACTCCCTTCCAGGATTCTGCTTTCCCAACTGCACTGATATGCAGAAGTTCAAGTGTAATGTTAACAAGCATCTTTCTACTCTTCTCCCTTCATAATGACCCCACTAATTAATTCCCTAATAGTAGCCCCCTGCTTCAAAGTGGCACTGTGCCTTGTTTGGGGTCAAAATTGAATAAAAAAAAAAAAAAAAAATTTGAGACTCTTGTTTTGGACCGTGTCTAAGAGTGAAAGATGCATCAGCCCAGATGTGGCAACAATACTCCATGTGTTATATTATACTCCACGAATTATGATTTTATAGGAGGCTCTTTGGTGTTAGTGATTATCCAGAATGTTTGTCTCAGCTAGCTGTAGCTATTCATTTTATCTGTAAGAATGCAGGTTTTCACTCACGACATCCAGAACAACAAAGCTTAGGTGTTGCATACATAGTTGGGCAAGTTTTTGACCTCAAAAATGCAAAAGAATAGCAGTTGCACATGTGCAGAAGCAATGTTGTGACATTCAATCCATGGATGTGCAGTTCTGCATCTTATAATGTCGTTTCTTGCCACCTATAGAAGCAGAACACGATCAGAGGATAACAGATCATGATGTTGACTCTTGAATTTTCATTAGAACCTTGTTAGTTGAGTAGCCCTGCCACTACCACTAGGCTACCACCTTTGCTGCAGTGCAGAAGGGTTGGAGTTTGGAGTGGATGGTCGGGGTGGGAGGAAGTCATGTTTAAAATTTGATATTTTGTCATTTTTATCTCCTTTTGTATACGAATGACTCTGATTTGATGCGGATGTATGCGCAGTGCTGACCAAATGTTTTTTTTTTTTTTATAATCCAGGAATTTTACTAATATAACCCCGCATATCGCAGATGCGTTTGTGCATGATCTGATTCAGTGCATTCAACTGAATTCATCATTTCTGCATTCAACCGTGCAAGATGGACATTTTAAAAAAAAACCAAAAAACCTGATGACTTGTGATTCACTTAAACCAAGAACTTTTAGCTTGAAGCTTTTAATTTTTTTATTTTATCGCTTCAAACAAGATGTATTGCCACTTATAAGGGGTTACTATTTGGGATCATGTCTACTGGGGACATGTGAGAAGTTAAGCAGTAGATGTTTGTTCACATTACATTTAATCTTCTGAATATTAGTACAATCAAAGAAGCCGGACACAAAAATAAAAAAAAATAAAAAAACAACTGAGTTCGAGAAATAATTTGATGATTTAACTAAAACGGAGAAAACAATCCCCCCCCTCAACGCCAACAGATTCTATGTCATTTTTGGCTTGACTTTTTCTCTATTGACTAGTCCTGTACATTATAGGAGGTCCATGCTCCTAGGCTTTGCCTTCTCTCTTTGAGAAAGGGTTAGTTTATTGTTAATAGCTGGAGGTGACCCTACTGGAGAATATCAATAGGACTGTTGAGGCATTTTTTGCAGGTTAGAATGCTCTTCCTCTAGGGCGCTGGCTCTTCAAACAATTTTTAAACCTTTTCATTTTTTTTTATTTTGATGTTTAATTCTTTTTAATGGGGATATTATGGGATCATCATGAACCTGTTATTTTTATATCTTCACTAGCAAGCTGCCTGGCATTGCTCAGTTGTAAAATATGCTTGAATATATTTCAATTCATGCAGAATCGTATTTATTATTATAGAAACAATTCTCTGTTGATTATTATATTGTACCTAATGTATATTAGTGATTTCAAAAGTGATTATTATAATGTACCCGTGATTTCAAAATTTTAACAAATTTGACTTGGGTGCCATAAGAATCAAAACCAAAACATTAAACTCTCTGACGGTATTTGTTACCATCTGATTTTATAACACATCAGTATCAAAATTTAAAAAAATTAATGCAGTTAAACGCATAAATGTATATTTGCGCATGCATGAAGGATACAAATTAAGTTGACGTATGCTTGCCAAGTTTCTATTTTTCAATTTTGATCTTTTAGCAGTTATTTTTACCAGCTAAAAACTAAATCAAATTTGTTCCACGGGTTCGAATATCCCATACATCAGGTTTCAAGTCTGCAGATCATTTACAGTGTAGTTTGGTGTCAGAATATATTGATAATTTTACATGCTGTCTCCGCATGTACTTATTATTGAAGTAGCGGGAGTGGGGCTCCTGACGTTGCCTGGTCATAAAATCCGCTTAAATATGATATTTTAATATTTTAATTTAAAAAAAATTGTGACAACAACAAAGTTGCTTGGTCGGAGAGAAAAAAAAAAAAAACGGGACTTGGGTGCCATCAGCTAGAAGCAAAACCAAAAGCATGCTTGGCATGAACTCGCATAACTTAAGTTAGTAAGCAAACATATTACCAAGTGGACCACAAGGACACAGATATTATCACACTGCAAATTTAGCTTTTTTAAACGAAAGAATGAAATGACGGTTTGCATGTGTGTGATGTGCAAACCGCATTGAAAACAAGGTTTTTATCTGACCTTCTTCCCCCTTCAAATAAAGCAACATTTCTACATGAAATAATTGATGATTTTTTTCCAATTTTGTAATAGTATGTGTCCGAGAGATCGCTCTTTCTAACTATACCATATTCGTGAAGCTTCGATACGGATGACAAAAGTTTTTGGTGGACATACAAACACACACACATACACAAGCATATAGATTACTTAGATGATAGACGATAATAGATGTCGAAAAAACAAAAACTGTTGAATAATCATGCCTGTGACTTGGTGGGCAAGTCAGGAACAAACTGAGGTTTATTTGCATTAAATGTGATTGGAATACAGAAAGCATTGTCAATTTTAGGAATGATGATTCCAAGGGTATCATTTGGGGTGGAGGAGGGATTACCCTGTCTCTGATATTCTTAAAATAGACTACACATTTCGAAAGAAATTAATTCCTCAAATAACAGTTTAGAACCACTTTTATGTCACCTTCCAAAGAATTTTTGGAATCTTAAGAATCAGATTTTTTTTTGAATTTCAAGAATCAGAATTTTTTTTTTTTTTTTTTTTTTTTGAATCCCAGAAGTCAAAATTTTTAGAATCTTCGAATTTTTGGAATCCTAAAGGTTGGAATTTTTCAAATCCTAGGGCTTGAAGTCGGGCCTTATATTTTCCCACTCTGTAATCCTGGAAATTAGTCTAAGAGAAACCAGACTGTTGGACATTCATAGATGTGACTTGGTGGACAAGTGAAGCAGACTAAAGTTTATTTGTATTAAATATGGTTGGATTGCAGAAAAGTTTTGTGAATTTTATGAATGACGATTCCAAGGGTATCATTTTTTTTTTTTTTTTTTTGATGTGTGTGTAGGGGGGGTGATTATTGTGTATCTGATATTCTTAACATGGATATTCTTACCCATTTTGAAAGAAATTTAGATTTTATATGACATTTCTAGTATTTCTTTTGATTTCGTTCACAACTTAAACTGACCTTATTTGAAGAAGGACGGGCGAGTAAGGGGGTGGGGGTCAGAATCTTCTGGGAGATTTCTCTTTTGATTAACGCGAAAGAATTTTACGGATTGTCCATCAAAGAATGGAAGACTGAAAAAGTGCCAGCAGACGCGACTCCATCAGGAAATAGTTGCTCTCCAAGAAGAAGTCGCCTGGAGGGATTTCTTGAAACGAGATCTTAAAGACTGCGATTGATTGATCAATACTTATATATGAGCAGACATAAATAGATACGAAAGCTCACAGATGTCGATAAACTAGCACACTTGTCTCAGGAATGGTAAAATTAATTCCTCAAATAACAGTTTTGAACCAATTTTGTGTCTCCATGCGACGACTAAAAATCAACATACAATGCTTTTTTTTTTTTTACATAGGAGTCACCACTTATCAAGGCCCAGAGGCCACTTGAGGATAAGGGTTATTGCGTGTACAGTAGTCAATGGGATAATATATTAATTGTTAGTAGTATAAATTTGGTAAATTGGATTACTTAAGAGGAACGGCTCATCAAGAACTTGTTTACGTTGGACTTGAAGACAACTATATTGTAGTCAGCTGGAAAGCAGGCAAACGGAAGACAGTTCCACAGGTGTGCAGTTCTAAGGAAAAAGCTTTGTTTATGGAATCTATGTTTTGGTTTAGGCACAGATAAAGAGTGGGGGGAATTGTTGATTCTAAGCACCATGTCTGGAGTGATTATTCTAATTTTGATTGAAATTTTTAACATGATTTTTGATTGTGGAAAATGTCTTAAATTAAATTTGAAGTTTAAGGAGTCTTAAGAAGAAACTGAAATTTAAGGAACCTCGCTTAATTAGTGTCTAATGAATATGAATCAAATTTAATGTGCATCGTTATAAATAAAACAGTACATGTCTGTCTGTGTATCTGTGTGTAAATATTTAACCGATAAACTCTTAAACTACTGGCCACATTACAGTGAAATTAACAGAAAATAATAATTATTCACCAAGGATAGTTTATAATGAGTAAAATATTTGTTTCGATGGAGGAATATACATTTATATGTGCATATATATCAGTAAGTTAAAATGCAAAATGTTCATTTCATCTTGCTGATATATTTCTATTAATTTTATGCATGCACAAATCCAATCATTAACTAGAATTGGTTTAATTTTAAATCTTATCTATTTGTTGGGTTAGCTCAAACAGTAGGGAACGCAGCTGGAGTGCTAAATGTTTTGATTTCAATTCTAGTCATTCCTTCATCATTTTTTTTATTTTTTTTAAACTTAAATTGCCAGCGGTTTTACCCATGTCTAAATATCACGTCGGGATCACCACTTGTTGCAAAAGGCGGTGAAACGGCTAATCGATCACACAACAAATAAAGGTAGACACAAGGTGAAGAGGAAACAGCAATAGCAAAAAAGGATGACAAACACAGATGAGCGTTTAATGACAATATGTATAGTGTTTTATTTTTACCAATAAATTTTTTTTTTTTTTTTTTACATAGGCGTCACCACTTATCAAGGCAGATAGGCCACTCAAGGATAATGGTTAAAGAGTGTAGAGTAGTCAAAAGGACAATATAGTAATCGATAATAATGGAAGTTCGGTAACTTTGTTAACTTAAGTGGAACGGCTCATCAGAAACTTGTTCACGTTGGACTTGAAGACAACCATATTATAGACAGCTGGAAAGCAGGAAAACGGAAGACAATTCCACAGGCGTGCAGTTCTAAGAAAGAAGCTTTGATCATGGAATCTATGTTTAGGTTTAGGCACAGATAAAGAGTGGGGAAAATTATTGATAATGTTTTCAGCTAGTCTAGTGTTTCTTGTGAAAGTTTGGCGAGGGGGGACCATAGATTGAAGCTCAGTCGAACACTTTCCATGAAAATAATGATAAAGCAGAGACAAACTCGCAACATCTCTTCTGTGAGATAGAGGTTGCAGCGAAGAGAAAAGGACATCTCCCACCAGGCCACGAAGTCTATTTTGAACCCTATCAAGGCAGGAAAAGTCTTTTCTAGCAGCTCCTGCCCATATGTGGCAACAGTATTCCATCCTTGGACGTATCTGGCTCTTATATAGATAGAGAATTGCATCAGCAGTGAGATATCTACTGGATCGATAGAAGGATCCAACCATTTTTCCAGCGGTCTTGGCAACAGATTTGATGTACGTATTCCATTTAAGATCAGTAGTAAAGGTCAAGCCCAGAAGCCTGTCAAAACTTGAGGCCTCCCCAAGACGAGAGCCATTCATTTTAATTGATGCCAGATGGGGATCAGAACGTTGATGATGTAAAGATAGAAGCTTGGTTTTAGATGCATTAAAAGTAACCAGCCACTCCTTTCTCCATTGTACAACGTGATCAAGATCAGAGGAGAGAGAATCAATAAATAAAATGTATGGTCATGGATTCAGGATCAGCAGAAATGAGAGGTTGTGATTGTTGGGTCCCTGAGGTAGGAACTGCTAGTCGGTAGAAAAAAAAAAAAGACGATCAGAGGGCACTGGTGTGGATAGCTGGAGGTCAGTGGGCAGTAGTAGGAATAGCTAGACGATTTACTGTGAAAGTAGTTTGTGTCATAGAAAGCTGCTTATACTACAGTCCACTAGCGCTGAAAAACAGTGCTGTAATTAATTTTAGACAGGTTTTCTTACATGCAAAAATATCTTTGGTGTTTATTGCGTGTTATATTTTATTCTTTGCCCCAAAATAACAAGTCTAATTTTGTTTTGAGAAAAATTGAGTTTTTTTGTTTTTTCTTCATTGATGAAGAAAAGGTTGCTGCTATTTTTAGCACTATTTTTAGCACACGTGGTCTATTTCCGGGAGTGTCATATTTCAGCCGACAGCTGTGGTTTTTGTTTACAAACATGGGAGTGGCGATCTTTTATGGCATATCAAGCCTTTTTAAGTGATTTAATGCCAAATCCAGTCATTTTTTTTATTACAATTTCACCCCAAACAAGGCACAGTGCCACTTTGATATAGGGAGATACTATCAGGGACATAAGTTGCAGGGGTACTATGTAGCGAGTTGAGCAGCTAGATGTCGGTTCACATTACACTTAAACTTCTGCATGTCAGTACAATTGGGAAAGCAGGAACCGGAAGGGAGTTCCAAAGTCTATTAGTTCTGGAGAAGAGACTATTAGAGTTTAAGGCCTTCTTACATCTAGGGATCTCTACTGTGCAGGGGTGGGATTTAGCTGCGTGTCGGGTTTGTCGGGGGGGTTACATCGAGGGGGTATAAGGGCTTGTAGTTCATCGGAAATTTTGGAAAAAACTTTGATGCTTAAAGTTCTTTTATTCATGTTTTTTGTTTGCTTGTTTATGTTTTTAGCTTTGCAGAGCATGATTGAGTTTTGCAAAGGGAAAAAGTATAAAAAAACAATAATGTTTGATGCATTTTAGGTCTGGAAGCCAGTATCTTCAGACAGACTCATTCAGTAGCACCAGTAGATGTCTGTTTCATTTTACTTCAGTCGAATTTTTTTAAAAATCAAAGCCCCCCCCCCTTCCTGGGGCTAACACTTGATTTCTATATAAGTTACACATATGTATTCGATTATTCCATTAAAGTTCTCATTTACATCTCAAACACTAAGCTAGTAAAGAAGTTGATAACATAATTTTTCCTCCCTCCAATTGACCATTTAAATATGTTATAGTATATATTTCTAGTGGTCTCTTGGTTTTACTGGATTCCAGGAAAAGAATTTATCTAGTCTGGTGGAGTATCCAGCTTTGTGTTATTACTGGAGGTAACATCACTTGGAGAAGATGCACCATTCCTAGTAGGTTATCTATACTGGGGAGATCTTATTTGGGCCGTGAATACGAAATGTGATTTTAAATATTTAGTCGGGGTTTATTTTATAGGGAAAAGTATTCTCACCTAGGTTGACCTGACAAACCCGACGGTAGAAAGAGACTTTAGAAACTCGAGGATAATGTCTAATAGTTGTTCAAGTTCTCTTGTTTGTTTGATTTTTCTTCAGTCAAAGTTCTCAAAAAATCAAGCCCCCCCCCTTCCTGGGTCTAACACTTGGTCTCTATATGAGATACATAGATATTCAAATGTTCTATTAAAGTTTGCCGTTACGTCTCAAACACCCGATTAGTAAAGAAGTTGAGAAAATAATTTCTGTTTCCAATTGACCATTTTAATATATTATAATATAGATTTCTTTTTTATCTCTTGATCTTATTCGATTCCAGAACAAGAATTTGTCTATTCTAGTGGAGTATCTACTTAGGTGTTATTATTTGAGGTATTATTAGGGGCTAACACTTGATCCATTTAAATATGTAATAGTTTATCTTTATTATGGTTTCTTGGTCTTAATGGATTCCAGGAAAAGAATTTATTTAGTCTTGTGGAGTATCCAGTTTTGTGTTATTACTTGTGGTATCATGACTTGGAGCAGGTGCACCATTCTTCGTAAAAGCTAGGTGTGAGTTAGCCATACAAACGAGATCTTATTTCGGCTGCGAATATAAAATGTGATTTTGAATATTTTGTCACGATTTACTTCTAAGGAAAAGTGTCCTCATGCTAAGTTGTCCTGACAAATCCCTATACAGAGAGACCTTAAACACTCGAAGATAGAATCCAGTAGACATTCATTTTTTTTACAATAGACATTCAAGTTTTCTCCACTAAGCATTCAATTCTCCAAATATGCATTCAAATTTCTCCAAATATGCATTCAAATTTCTCCAAATATGCATTAAAAATTCTCCAAATATGCATTAAAAATTCTCCAAATATGCATTCAAATTTCTCCAAATATGCATTCAAATTTCTCCAAATATGCATTCAAATTTCTCCAAATATGCATTCAAATTTCTCCGATAAGCATTCAAATTTTCTCCAGTACACATTTAAATTCTTTCCAAAAGGCATTCAGATTCTCTTCTGTAGGCATTCAAGTTCTCTCTAATAGGCATTCAAATTTTCTCCAATAGGCATTCAAATTTTCTCCAATAGGCATTCGTTCTCTTCTTTCTTGTGTGCATCAGAGAATGCTATTGCAAACTTAAGCCTCACAACCAACAGCCGAACCTTTTTAAGAGATGCTTGGATAGATGTGAAAACCAATTCAAAGATTGAGTGAAAACGCGATTCTATTGAGTGTGAGGGAGAGAAAGAGAGAGTTTGAAATTGTAATGTAAGGTGTAAGTCCTCTTGTCATTATTCTGAAGGAAATAACAAAAATCAATACCTTTTTTAATTTCACATTAAATGTATGAGAAGACCTTCCTCGTCGTCGTCCTCCACCTCCTCCAACAACTTTCCTCTTTTTTTTTTCTTTTCCTACATTTCATTGTATTTTATTGTGAAACGTCTCATGATAAGATGACGTAAAGAAGCCTTATCTTTGCAAAGAGAGTAGGAGGTAGAAGTAAGTGTAGGAGGAGAAAACATAGAATTAAATAGAGAGGGAGTAAAGGTACAAACTAGAAATAAAAGAGAGGAATAATAGTATGGAGTCTTTACTATGCATCGACTAAAAATACATCATAATTTTTATGAATAAAACAGTAGATGCATGTGTAAAATATTTAACCGATAAACTCTTAAACTACTGATCACATAACACTGAAATTAAGAGGAAATAGGAATCATACACAAAAGATGGCTTATAATGAGTAAAATCTTTGTTTGGATGGATGAATAATGAATACAGAAATATGTTGGCAAGTTGAAATGCAAAAATGTTCATTTCAATTTGCTGACATATTTCTATTACTTTTGCTCATGCGCAAATTCATTCATAGCTTGAAGTGGTGCAATTTTAAAACTTTCTTATCTATTTGTCAATAGCTCAAATGTTAGGGAACGTGGCTGAATCGTGAAATGTTTTTGTTCCGATTCTAACTGATAGCATTCAAGTCTTTGTATGTGTATTTGTATGGGTATTTGAATGGGTATTTGTATGGGTATTTGTATGTGTATTTGAATGGGTATTTGTATGTGTATTTGAATGGGTATTTATATGTGTATTTGTATGGGTATTTGAATGGATATTTGTATGTGTATTTGTATGTGTATTTGAATGGGTATTTGTATGTGTATTTGAATGGGTATTTATATGTGTATTTGTATGGGTAGTTGTGTATTCATGTGTATTTGTATGTGTATTTGTATGGGTATTTATATGTGTATTTGTATGGGTATTTGTATGTGTATTTGAATGGGTATTTGAATGGGTATTTTTACTTGTATTTGAATTGGTATTTGTATGGGTAGTTGTGTATTTATGTGTATTTGTAATTGTATGGGTATTTATATGTGCATTTGAATGGGTATTTGTATGTGTATTTGTATGTGTATTTGAATGGGGATTTGTATGTGTATTTGTATGAATATTTGTGTATGTATTTGTACTTGTATTTGAATGAGTATTTATATGTGTATTTGTATGTGTATTTGTATGGGTATTTGTATGTGTATTTGTATGAATATTTGTATATGTATTTGTATGTGTATTTGAATGGGTATTTGTATGTATTTGTATGGGTATTTGAATGGGTATTTATATGTGTATTTGAATGGGTATTTATATGTGTATTTGTATGTGTATTTGTATGGGTATTTGTATGTGTATTTGAATGGGTATTTATATGTGTATTTGAATAGGTATTTGTATGTGTATTTGAATGGGTATTTGTATGGGTATTTATATGTGTATTTGTATGTGTATTTGAATGGGTATTTATATGTGTATTTGAATGCATATTTGTATGTGTATTTGTATGGGTATTTGTATGTGTATTTATATGTGTATTTGAATGGGTATTTGTATGTGTATTTGAATGGGTATTTGTATGTGTATTTGTATGGGTATTTGAATGGATATTTGTATGTGTATTTGAATGGGTATTTATATGTGTATTTGAATGGGTATTTGTATGGGTATTTGAATGGATATTTGTATGTGTATTTGAATGGGTATTTGTATGTGTATTTGAATGGGTATTTGAATGGATATTTGTATGTGTATTTGAATGGGTATTTATATGTGTATTTGAATGGGTATTTGTATGGGTATTTGTATGTGTATTTGAATGGGTATTTGTATGTGTATTTGTATTTGAATGGGTATTCGAATGGTTAGTTGTATGTGTATTTGAATGGATATTTGTATGTGTATTTGTATGTATTTGTATGTATTTGTATGCTCAGCTAAAAGTATAAAATAACAAAACAAACTGCCATAGTGTTGGTATATTCTTGATTAATTGTATCTAAAATTTTGAAAAAAGTATTTATTCTCTGGAGTTAAACTGTGCCAGGTTTTGTCTGAAGGGTCGTTTTTTCAGTGTTATGTACTAATTTGGAAAGAAAATGCCAGCAGTAATTAAAGAATCTATTATATGAAGGAAAGTTTTGTGTGTGTGTGTGTGTGTGTGTGTGTGTGTGTGTGTGTGTGTGTGTGTGTGTGTGTGTGTGTGTGTGTGTGTGTGTCCATCTAGAGAGGAATGGGCTGGGTGGAGGAGATAAAAAGTGTTTGAGAGGGACGGATAGAGAGATAGAAGTTTTAATGGAAATAGGTTAAACTTTTGCCCCAAGCAACGCCAGGTAACTTTGCTAGTAAATCATAAAAGTAATACTGTGCATGACCATTACAAACGTATTTTAAAAAACACTTCAAATACATTCAAACTTTACATAATTCGAATGCCTTTGTTCATTGGTTGAAATTCTAAAAAAAAAATTAATAAACACATTTCTAAATCTACAGAATGGTTGGAAAAGTACAGTATTTAAAAATATCCCAACCAACGATCACCAATGGACCTGAGATGATTTCGTCAGCATCCGACGAAACTAAACTTTTGTATCAAACTCCATCTTTTGTGATCAGGGCTGCCTACCACCTGATTTTTCTCCTAAAACTGAAAATACTCTGAGCGACATCTGTCTAAGATGAGCCTGAACTTATCAAGAACCTTGATGGCAACAAAACAATTGGCCCTACACAATACGCCAATCATAGCGTTTAAAAAGCGGCAGTTGGAACTAGCTCCCATCCTTACAAAGATGTTAAAATGTTGCTTAAAAGAGAAATGCTTCCCAACAACTTGGAAAACTTTTACGAATACTGAGGAATGCTATTCTGCATCTCAGTACAAACTAATAAATCTTCTGTGTGCTATGAGTAAGTTTGAATCTGTTAAAAATCAAGAAATTGTTAGCTCAGCAAAACTAAACTAAACATGTGTGTGTGTGTATATATACACACACACATGTATATATACAAATATATATATATATATATACGTGTGTGTATATATACACACACACATGTATATATACAAATATATATATATATATATATATATATACGTGTGTGTGTCTACAAGAAGATTTTTGCCGTTTGTGGTATTGTCAACGTTGCATGTGAATAGAAATGTATGTTCTTCCTCAAAGTTCTAAACGTTTTTTACAGAGTCCATTTTAGAGCGTTTATATCGACATTGGAAACTTTTGTGGTTGGGGCGTGCACAATTATAGCAGATAATTTTATTCTTTTTCTTGAGAAAATTACTTTTTGGGGAACTCGTTGCAGTGCGTAATTTGGTTGTGTCTGTTTTCGAGAAGCATTTTTGAACTTCATAATATTGCTGGAGTTATTATTGTCCACGAGCATACGATTAGTCTCTTCGTAACTGCACAATGCCACTTTAAATTCACTGAAATTTATGGGTTTGTCTTTTTGCGTTATAACAGTTGTAAATGGTTTAAAATCGGCCGGAAGTCCCTTGAGGATCATTGATATCAACAAGCTATCGCTTATTATTTCACCTGAGAGTTTTAAGGCATTGGCGGTTGTTTCTGTCCTTATAACGTACTCGGTAATAGTTTCATCCTCGTTACGTTTCAGAGACGTTAATTCTGTATATAGTGATATAATTTTCAGTTTCCCTTTTGATAAATAATGTTTTCTTAATATGTTCAATGCTTTCCGTCCGTCATCCAACGCATCTCTTATAATCAAAGACAGACTTTTATCGTCTAAGCATTGAATCAGTTCTGCAAAAACAGTTGCGTTCTTTTCGAGAAATTCAGGGTCATTAAGATTCTCTGTTGGAGATTGTATCACTTTGTGTAGTTTTCGAATCCTTAGATATCCCAAACATTTTACCTGTCACAATTCGAATTTAGATTCCAATCCGTTCATAGAAAAGATGATGGCTGGGTGCATAACCTGTTATGTGTTGAGACATTTTGTTGAACAAAGATGGCGGCGTAGTTCAGATCAGATCCTTAGTGTAATTGGCAGTAACCAAGATGGCGGCCAAGAATCAAATGCGGTCTGTGACGTAGTTAGCAGCAAACTGATTGAATCCAAAATTTGACAGTTTTTATAGTAACTTTGGAAGGTTTTCATTGGTTCGTTAGCACAGCCGGTGGTTATAAAAATGATTGGCGAATTCACTGGTCTCATACCCCCATTAGGAGTCAAAATCATTTTACATGGAGGCATCATGTTTTGGCTGGGAATCATTGGGGATAAGTTGGTTGGACCATTCTGAGCGCCAAAGGGTGTAAAGCTTACCAGCAATGCATTACAGCTTTTTTGGATAATCATTTGTCGACATGGTTAGATGACCTATCATTATCACGTCGCTTTCAGATGATTTTTATACATGACAATGTACCATCTTATTCTGCTTGGGCGACTGCTTCTTCCTTAAATCTATAGAATTCGTATGGGAAACACTCATGATCTGACCACCATATTCTCCAGACCATAACCCCATTGAACATCTCTGGTCAATATTAAAAAGAGGAGTTTATGAGAGAGGAGAGCAATGTGCTTCAAAGGATACCTTGTGGAGGAACATAGTTGATATTGCTAAAGCCATAACTCCTTTTAAGATATAAGAATTAACTTCCCCAGAGGACAAAAGGTTGTCTTAATTTTTTTTTTTTTTAAATGGTGGATATGTCGATAAATAATTAATTCATATGAGGCCCATATCTAGGACATGTTTTTGTTTATTATTCTTTGACAGAAAAATATAACAAAAAGTAAAGTTTGATAAGACATTGTATTTTTGCCCTAAAACAACATTTTAAGAAACCTACAATAAAGCGATGGACAGTGAAAATTTTTCGATAAAGAATAAAATGTCATAACCTCGTGAATATCGCATGAATTTGAATAAAATTTTTTGGAAATAACTAACTTTAAAGGAGTCGTTTGATGATATAATTTTCATTTTGTTGTGACGTATATTTAGTGAAATATTGATATTTTACTAATCTGCAATAAAGTTATTTGCACAATATATTTGCACACATATAGATATACATTGGTTTAAACAAACCCGAGGGGGCCCTTTCATCAACAAACTCATCAGGAGTTAATCGTTGATCATAAAACAAACAAATAAAATAACTTGCAAGAACAGACTTATGGGGTATACGTGTAAATTTTACCGAGGAAATAAATACAATAATATAAAATATATATACAAGTGGGGCAAGGGAGTATGTTTTAACTCCCTCCTTGCCCCATCTGTACATATATTTCATATTATTGTATATATTTTATTTGTATTCCCACGCTTTTCCCCCTCTCCCTTAGTAAAATTTACACGTATACACCATAAGTCTGTTCTTGCGAATTATCTTATTTATTTATTTATTTCATGATCAATGATTAACTCCTGATAAGTCTGTTGATGAAAGGGGCTCCTCGGTTTTTGCCGGCCATTTTGTTTAAAGCAATGTATAAGTTCTGGACCGTTAAGCAGTTACATAGATACACACACACACACACACACACACACACACACACACACACACACACACACATATATATACACACACACGCACACACATATATATACACACACACATATACACAGACACATACCCACACACAATCAATCAATCAATCAATAAGGGTTTTATCACTCAATAAGGAACCCCTTCCTGGACTTTAGCCATCTATCTCTGTCCCGAGTTATCTGCTGCCATGTGGGACCCATGTGTTTTATCAGGTCATCCCTCCACCTTGTTTTTGGTCTTCTCTTTGACCTATTATCTTCACAAGTTGTCCATTTCGTTGTTCTGATGGACCATCTGTTGTCATGTTGACTGGCTACATGCCCTGCCTATCTGTGTTTGGATGTTTTGATGGTAGTATTGATGTCAATAACTCTTGTTTGTTGGCAGATCCAGATGTTTGTGTTTTTGTCTTTTAGAATGATTCCTAACATTATCCTCTTCATCTTCCTTTGTGCTACTGCCAAGATTTCACTTTGGTGAGTTGTCAGAGCCCATGTTTCACTACCGTAGATCATCATAGGTAGTACATATTCATTGAAGATCTTTTCTTTGATTGACATATTTGCTTTTCGGCTTCTCATAATATTCTCCATTTTCGCAAAAGCTGCCCATCACAATGCTACCCTTCTCTTTATCTCAGGGAGAAGATTGCCATCTTTTGTAATTTTTACTTGGAAAAGAAAATTATGAAATTTATATACACACACAGACATATATATATATATATATATATATATATATATATATATATATATATATATACGTTTTATTTTTATTACCATATCTTTCTGTTAAGTTACATTATTGTTTCAACTACCTGGCCGTTTTTTTGGCCGTCCATAGCTTCCTCAGACTTTTACAGCCCAAAAAACGTCCGGGTAGCTGAAACAATAATGTAACTTAACAGAAAGATATGGTAATAAAAAATAAAACGCATATTTGCTCTACAACAGTATTGAGCACTTTCTTCAGTTTTTATTAATTATCATTTCTGCTATATATACATATATATATATATATATATATATATATATATATATATATATATATATATATATATATATACACACACACACATGATGGCAGCAACTCGTTCTCGAGTATTGCCATTACTTGATATATCTCTGGCTCAAATGCAAATATGAGCGCAACTAGCAGCACATGCCAGACGGTCACCTCTATGAACCTTCTATAGTCCAGCACATTCACTGATGACCGGGTCCAAGCTGTGGTGCCCTGAACACCTACCAGGCCAGACCCTGGAAGTTCCAGATCCCTTATTGCCATTCACGCCCATATTTGCATCAGTCCTCATTGAATGTCCATTTGCCATTTTAGGCTACAGCCAACCTTTTTGTTATCAAGATACATGTTGATTGCAAAATGTGTATTCCATTGCATATAAAGTAATGCCTCTGCTTGAAGCTTTTTATAGTAAGGAAAGACTTTGCACTGAAACAATCCCACTCTCTAAACAACTGCCACATTGAACCAAAAAGAAGAGCAAGGCAACATCATTGGAAGCAGCAGTCGCCACAGGTTTTATATCAGAGTTTTCCTTCGCCTAGAGAGGTTGCCTTCACCACGGCTTACGGGAGCCCTCTTCACTCACCATGCCATTTGATCCATGACTGGGACTTGAGTTGCTGGGCACCAGAGCATACTCCACACGCTGGTGGGTCATGTATGCCGCAGCTTACAGGGCCTAAGCTCCTCTGGAGGTTTCTGTCAGGGTTACCTCACCCTTAGCCTTTGGTTAAAAGAACCTTGGCCCACAAGGCAGTGGAGGTCCAGTTATACGGCACAGTACACTCGCCGTTCATCAGAGCCCCGTCTGCGTGCCAGTGGTCACGACGTGAACGTGGAGTTGATTTGTCTGGAAGAAGCACAGTATGACGCTAAGGCATCTGTGTGCTTTTAACACACGTCCACACCAGACCTTGACCACCATATATATACACACATACATATATATATATATATATATATATATATATATATATATACGTATATATATATATATATATAAACACGTATATATATATACACACACACATGTATATATATACGCACACACGCACGCACACACACACACATATATATATACGCACACACACACACACATATATATACGCGCACACACACACACATATATATATACGCACACACACACATATATACGCACACACACACATATATATACGCACACACACACATATATACGCACACACACACATATATACGCACACACACACATATATATATACGCACACACACACACACATATATATATATACGCACACACACACACACACACACATATATATATATATATATATATATATGAAATCCACTGCTTGGAAAGCATTAAATAGTAACGAATTAAAATTTAATCATTGAGAAAAACAGACAAATGCAAAATTGATTTTATTAAAATTAAATCGAATTTTTTATTTCCCAACAGTAAAATATTATTTTTTTAGTAAATAATGACAGTTTTTTTTTTTTCTCCTTTCGTGTCATGCTTGAGGAAATAACACCTGGCACGTCCTCAGAGGTTGGAAATTGAGGCTGAATGAGATTTAAACGTCAGATAACAGTGTGAACGTCTGTTGAACGGATGGTTCAATATTAATAGAAAATCCATTGTTTGAGAAGCACTCGATATTAAGAATTTAAGATTTAACTAGGCACCGCCCAAAAATGGAAGAAAAACCAAGTTATTATTTTTTTTTAAACACGTAAAAATCGAATAAAATCCCTTATTCTTGAGCAACTTTTTTTTCCAGAAAGATGAAAGGCTGAATAATATAAAATATTTTCTATTATTTTTAATAGAATTTTAAATTTTGCAAAAAAAAAAAAAACAACAACAAAAAAACACTCCATATAGCGCCATTTTTGTCCTGATGGGTAACACATTTAAATATTTTTTTAAAAACGTCAAGGGTGTGAGTTCTGTTATACAAGCGTTGATTTAATTTGAATAAAATACGCATCAAGTGCGCTTGAAAGCCAAATTACAACGCAATTTTACGAAAATAAACAAATATTTTACTTGCTTGAAATTTATAATTTAAATATATTTTAGAGTCAAACTCCATTCTCAGTATTTTGTTGTTGTTTGTTTTTGTTTTTTTGTTTTTTTTTGCTCTTCTTTCGTGTCATGTAAAGTTGGAGATTGTCGGGAATCGTGCGTTGGCGACGCGAGATTAGCGTCAGGGGTGTGTGTTCCGTTATAGAAGCGTTGATTTAATTTGAATAAAATAAAATATGCAAAACTATTTTTTTTTTTTTTTGTCTAAATAAGATTTAGGATTATTTGCTATAAGAATATGCAAAAATATTTTAACGTAAGTAACTGAATTTCAAATAATTTTATCTTTTACCTCAATATATAGATGTCAGGTGGCATAATTAAAAAATCCAAACTTTAATGTAATATTTAAAGAAACTATGGTAGCCTTTACGAAACAAAATAAATTCATTTAGTCCTAACGTTTGTATTGACGATTAAGTGAAGAATAAGGGTTTAATGTTTTTCATAAACGATATATATATATATATATATATGTTTTATTTTTTATTGCCGTATCTTTCTGTTAAGTTTCATTATTGTTTCGGCTACACGGCCGTTTTTTTGGCCGTCTGTAGCGTCCTCAGACTTTTACAGAAATGTTCGCTATTATGGGATGAAAGAGTGGAAGAGTGAATGAGGTCAGGGGTGGGGGGTGCGAGGAGTGCGAGAGAGGAAGGGACAAGAAGGGAAGGTGGGGGGCGTTTGGTATGTCGATAATGTTCACTAACTATATATATATATATATATATATATATATATATATATATATATATATATATATATATATATATATATATATATATATATATATATATATATATTCGTTATTGTAGTAGAATTCGAAAATTGAAATATTGAGTTTCAAGTGAAACCAATGGTAACAATTGAATTGTCATGTCGCAGTAATAAACATATCCAAGAACTGTTTTCATTAATAATTAATTTGCTACCATATCGGTTTTCGTAATTTTTGGATATTTTCATTACTGCGACATGCCAATTCAGTAGATACCATTAGTTTCACTGAAATTCAATCAAGATCAAAGTGTAATATCTGTTCTTCAGATGCTGCATTGCTGCACTTCTATTTCTTGTTCTCTTTCGGTGGAGGATCAGTCCTTCACGACTGAGACAATTTTTTTATTTTTGTACCTTTTCTCCACGTTAAAAAACGACCCTCGTGTCTAACTCTGTCCCGTGGGGAGGCATAGTAAATAGGTACAATGACGAGGAAGTACCTTTGCAACTGCAATTAATTAAAGGCGGGAAGACATAGTCTTTCGTAAGACTAGAAAGTACACTTGTCCCAAAACGAAGCTCATCGCACTAAACGGTGAACAGCAGTGTTGAAACATCTTTTTATATATATATATATATATATATATATATATATATATATATATATATATATATATATATATATATATATATATATCCTGTCCTATAAAGGAGGGGGTGATCTAATGCGTGCGGTGCTAATATTAAATAACAGTAATAATCGTTGATAATGAAAGGTATCATTGGTGATTAAGCTACTGTAATCGCTTGCATTCGTACAGATCAATGTAATAATCGGCTATCAGTTGCCCGTCGATGTGTTGTGACAAAAAATTAGGATAACAACAACAAAAACAATTACAATAAGGATAATAATATATGGACTAGAACACACACACACACACACACACACACACACACACACAATAATAAATAATATGATCAGAATTGAATCGCAGTAATTCCTTTCTTCTTTAGTTGTATTTGATTTCCTTTTCTTTTGCTGTCGTAAAAAATTATGTTGATCCATTTCCGATGCTGATGTATTTACGAGTAGGTTCTTGTTTACATTGATACTTTTCTTCATTCTTTTTTTTACCAAAGTTTTTTCGAACGAGGTGAGGGTGGGGTGGGGGGGGGGCATATTGCTGACTTTTTGTATCGACGCGGGCCAAAATAATTTAATTAAAAATAAAATGATCTGGATGTGTTTTATAGGGTTTTCCTCACAAGCTTTGCTTTTTACGGAAATAGGTTCTCTAAAAACCTCATTAAAAAAAACAAAAACAAAAAACACTATTTCCATTTAAAAAAGTTTTCTGAATATTTTTTACATTTTCCATGAGAGCTCTGCCTGCGGGCCGGAATAAAGAGTTTGACGGGTCGAATCTGACTTGCGGGCCGTAGTTTGGAGAGCCTTGTTTGAAACCGATGCCTTTAAAGAGAGTTTGGTTTACTTTCGGCAGCCGCGTAACTCTCGCTTCCCTTATTTTGTCCTTTAATCCTCACATTGCATGAGCAATGTTTCTGACAAAGGGGAAAGAATTTCTGACAAAGGGGAAAGAATTACTAGTTCTAAGTCAGAATCTAACACTTATTGTTTGATCGTTTGCAAGTTTTTGACATCGAAGTATTTTTTTTTTTTTTTAGCTCCTTAATCAAATGGCTTTCTGCTTTGTCTGGAGCGATTTCTATAACTAAAAATCAGGTGAAAATATTATTACGTATTTTTTTTTTTTTTTTTTTTTAGTTTATACTATGACATGTATGTAATAATGTTTTTACCTGAAATGCGTTGCTTTAAAAGATGGCCTATGTAAACGAGCACCCACAAACAATGTTTATTTTATTCTTTCTTTTGAATTACTTTATCT
The DNA here is from genome assembly GCF_053919585.1 of Euprymna scolopes. NCBI lineage: Eukaryota > Metazoa > Mollusca > Cephalopoda > Sepiida > Sepiolidae > Euprymna > Euprymna scolopes. Next base: position 107,014,497 of record NC_136506.1, read on the forward strand.
TCTCTCTAGGAGATGAGACACAAGGTCAAGTGTGGGTTTGGTGGAACTGTTTCTATGGAACGAATTGTATTCGAACTTGAATCATTCAGGTTTAGAGTTTGTGTCGTTAACCACTTAGCTATCATCATCCCCAGTTACCAAGACACGTCCTCGACAATCAGTTCGGCAGTGACTGACTGTGTCATTTTTGGAGTAAGTGATGACCTTGCATTTGTCGGGCTGAGAGATAGTTCTGTGAAAATCTAAGAGGTTCACCCTCCTATGGGTTACCTTCTCTATTTGAAAAAGGGTTTGTTTATAGCTAATCGCCTGAGACACACCTACTGTGAAATGTCGAAGGAGAGGGGACATTTTTTAACGACCAGAGTGCACACACACCTGATGATGCGCGTTGGCTTCCTCCACCTTCCGACCTTGTGTCACGGTTGAGGATGGGGTAAATTACCTACTTAAAAGAAACATCACGTGTAGTAAGATGTATACATTGTAGGTTCCTCTCTCTTCCTACAAGAAAGGAATTATCCATCCATCCATCTCTCTCTCTCTCTCTCTCTCTCTCTCTCTCTCTCTCTCTCTCTCTCTCTCTCTCTCTCTCTCTCTCTCTCTCTCTCTAACGCTCCATCAATCTGTCTTTATCGCGCGTTATTCGGTGTATCTGTTTACAGACTACCTGGTTTTTCTGTTTTGAAAGAAAAAATTCTAAAAGGAAACTTGATATGGTTTTATTATTTTTACTTAATGGAACAAAACAAAAAACAGTTGATTGAATTTGAGAAGAGTTAATTGTTTTGGTTTTTATTATCTTTTTTTTTTATCATGGTAAAAAAATAACCAATTTTTTCTGCATCCTGCTGGTTTGTGAGTGAAAAAAAAATGTAAACCAGAAAAAGAAACCGAAAGCAAAAAAAAAAAAAAAAAAAAACTACTTGCTATAGAAGAAAATGGTCTTGGAGACGTTACAACTTAACTGGAGATTGGGAAAAAAATTTTAAGGAAAAATATACGTGCAAGACAATTGGAATTATTCACTGTTAAAAGAAAAGGAAAAATATCTCTAAAACATTGTTTGAAAAATTCAGGATTTTTACACGTAAAAAAAAAATCAATCAACATTTTTACAATTGATTTATTTTTATTATTTTTTTTATTATTTCCAAGAAGAAAAAAATTGTTTTTTTAAGGCAAAATGTTAAAGTTAATATCGATCTCTCACAATATTTGTTTCATCATGATAACACATTGATTTTTTTAAAACATAACTAAATTTATGAACAAATTATTTAAAAAAAAAAAAAGGCGAACCTTCCTATCCCTCCCGCACACAAACAATTTCCCTTTACAAAGTTATAAGAAAATTCAACAGATATACTTTTATTTTTAAAATACCCCCTCCCCCTACACAAAAAAAAAACGTAACCTAAAAAATATTTTTTTCCTTATTTTTTTCTTATTTAATATTTAATATAGAGAGCTAAAAAAAATCCTTTCATTCTTTCTTTTACTTACCTCGATTTAATGTTTGTATTTAATCCTTTAGTCACGGCTCCATAAACTCTGTTTTCAAATTATCCGTCATGACAAGTGCGCGCGGATTCTTTTAAACTCTGACATTGACCAAAGGCGGACTTTAGTTTTTCTCTCGCAAAATCTATAATCGGATCGAAGATGACTTACTCTGAAAGTGATGTAAGTGATTTCACATTACTGATTTTTTTTTTTTTTTTTTTAGATGAGGATTGATAATTCGTATTTGAATCCTTCAGACTACTGTTGTTTTCATCTTAAGTGTTATTCGTACAACGTTTCGCTCGATGTAACCTCCAGGGATTAAATAAATGGCCGCGGGTCTTCTTAAGTCTTGAAGATGACTTAAAAATAAAAATTATGGTATTTTGGGGTTTGTTTTACTATACACATAGATTCAAAAAAGTTGTAAAAAAAAAGAAGAAAAACAAAGATATTTCTACAGTTTATCGCCGAAAATGGAGACACCATTTTTTTTCGGGCACCTGTCGTTAAAATCAGAAGAAAAATCAGTATTTAAATCTATGACCGAAGTAGGAAATAAATCTAAAAAAAATTACAACATTGTTTTATTAAAATTATATTTAGTACTTGTATAGTTTAGTCAAGACATTAAAAAAATGAAAATATCGAAAAAAAAGTTTCAATTGTATGTATCCGTTATGGAACGAAGTTCTCCGAAAAAAAAAAAATTTCAATTAATTTCATCAAGTAGTTTTTATTTTACAGCGAAAAAGCAATTTGTTATGATACCGAGCAAAAGGTTCGATTTTTTTTTTTCGGAGAACTTCGTTCTATAACGAATACATAAAATTTAAACTTTTTTTTCGGTATTTTCATTTTTTAATGTCTTGACTAAACTGTACAAGTACCTTATATTTTCTTACGCATGTCTTTACAATAATATTTTGATACATTTTTATTCAATAAATGTTTTAGTTTTCAAATGGCGCCCGCCCAGTTTCAATAATTATGAACATGTCATTCATTTTCTGTTTTTAATATATATATATATATATATATATATATATATATATATATATATATATATATATATATATATATATACACACACACATACACACACACGCACACATACGTTTCATGAAAAACTTTCCCGTTTTCATTAATTAAATCGAAACATTTCCAATTAAACAATTACGGATATATGTTCTTCTTTCACTTTCTTAATTTACTTTTTTTCATAGTTCTTTTCGGAAGTAATTAATATTTAGTTTGATTGGGTTTGTATTACTGTACACATAGATTCGAAAAAGTTGTCAAAAAACAAATATATAACAAATAAATGTTAACAAAGGCAAGAGCAGTTATTTTTCTACATAACTGCGAATGTTTTTAGTGTTTTTATTTAATGTAATATGTTTATTCAACTCGAAAAACATACAGTGTTTACCGATGTATGTATTGGAAAATTTAAAATGGTGCCCGAATCTCTTTGACACGGTAAGTTTGGGAAAAGGAGTTAAAAATTTTAAAAAATATACAAAATACTGTTAAAAATCCACCGAATATATGTCAGCCTATGTCACGGTAACATATATTGAGCGAGTTTTATTTATAACCCCTTTCCCCGAACTTACCGTGTGAAAGAGAGAGTCGGGCGCCATTTTAAATTTTCCAATACATCGGTAAACACTATGTTTTTCGAGCTGAATAGACATGTTACATTAAATAAAAACACTAGAAACTTATCCAGCTAGGTAGAAAAGTAACTTATCATGCCTTTGGTAACATTTATTTGTTATATATTTGTTTTTTTGACAACTTTTTCGAGTCTACGTGTACAGTAATACAACCCCGCTTAATTTGTTTATTATTTGTTTTCTACTTTGGCCATAGTTTAAAATGCTGATTTATCCGTCTTATTCTAAATGACAGGTGTCCGAAAAAAATGGTGTCTCCATTTTCGGCAGTAAACTGTAGAAGTACCAAAACAAATATGTAACAAATAAATGTTATCAAAGACAAGATAAGTTACTTTTCTACCTAACTAGATAGGTTTTAGTGTTTTTATTTAATGTAAAATGTTTATTCTGTTCGAAAATCATACAGTGTTTATCGATATATTTGAAAAAGACAAACGACGGCGAGGTCTCTGTTTATAACGTTAAGTTTGGAAAAATGAGTTCAAACTAAAAAAATGTACAAAATACTGCTAGAAACCCACTCAATATATGTCAGGCTATGTCACGGTAACATATATTGAGTGGGTTTCTGTTTTGTATAATGTTTGCTCCCCTCTATTTTTTTATTTTCGCATTTGTTTTTGTCAATTTTTTCAGCAGATTTTTATCGAATGGACACTAGTCTACCAAATTATATATAAAAAAATAAAAATTGAAAATTCGATATTTAAATATTCGTAAGGGTGCTCAGTTTCTAATGCAACGTTCTAGTAAATCGATCACCCATTTTAGAACCACTCGAGTACTCGACGTGTTTAGGCCAGATTTCGCGAATTTAGCCTTTTTTTAGTGAAGCTTTATTATTATTATTATTATTATTATTATTATTATTATTATTATTATTACGATGCTTTTAATAATAATCTCCGAAAAAAGGCTAAACTGCTTTTAAAAAGGCTAAATTCACGAAATTTGGCCTAAAAACGTCGAGTGGTTCTAAAATGGGTGATCAGTTTACTATTACGTTGCATTAGAAACTGAGCACCCCATTACAAATATTTAAATATTGACTTTTTTCATTTTTTTATGATAATCTGGTAGACATAATAATCCGTAGGGACTGACTGCACCAGTGCACCACACCACTGCACCAGTGCACTGCACCAGCACCACACCACAGAATTACCCCACCCCATGTAAAACGATGTAACTTTATTATAAATTAATATTATCAATATAACTTTTGTACCATTTAAAAGAAGAAGGGCAAAATAAACCAGTAATAATTTAAAAAAAATTTTTTATTCGAACGAAAATAATGAAATTGCGAGACGAAAATCGTGTTTATATAATTGGTGCTTTAAAATAACGTTCCCATGTAGTAGACATTCCGAACGGGAAAACATACCCGTATTTAATAAATCTAGCAAAAATAAACTAATGGTCAGATTTTCGTTAAATTTTCGATACTTATCCATTTTAGAATGAAATTACATATAAAATGTAGTTTTCGTTAAATATACAAGGGGAAATAATTTTTAGTGCGTGCCCCCCCCTCCATTTATTTTTTCGAAATTCGAACAAAATATATTTAATCTATCGAAATTTCTATTTATTATGAAATATAAGAGTTCAAATAAGTAAAAAATGTTTTTTTTTAAATTTAAATACACATATTGAACAGAAATTTACCTTAAAGTTGCAATTAAAAAATTGATATAAACTTAATATTATTGTTTTTTTATAGCGCTTTTTCGAATTAATACATACTATAATCAGTTGAATTGTCAAGAAAAAGAAACATCATAAACATTAATTAATTTTTAAAAGATTAAAACGATTAAAAATTCCATTATTTCAAAATGTTCTGTTACAACATAGATTTTTAATTAATTGTGTTTAAATTTTTTTTTAATATTAAGTTTTAATATAAACATGACTCTTGTCAGCTATTTTATCGCCAGATTAAAACCAATTTGAAAATATTATTGCACAAATATTAAGCATTTTGTAGCCCCCTCCCCTCATATTTTGTTTGTCTCTTTTTACCGAACAAAATATGGAAGCCCATAGGTAACCAAAAGAACATTCAGTAAAACCGTATTTCATATTTAATATACAAATGTTTATAATATTATTAATCATTAAACTGTGTAAATCTTAAAACCTAACAACATTATAACAAAGATTAATTATTAATTGCAGTTTGAAGAAGATAAACAAAGGTTTTAAAAAATCATTAAGTCGCTTCTGCTTTTCCATAGTTCATATAGTACACACAAATCTGACGTCACCGAAACATGCGGTCCAATCTTCACAATCGTTCGGCAATCCCTAATAATCCGCTAAAAAAAAAAAAAAAAAAAAAAACGAAAATTTAAAAAATAGAGATGGGAGGGGGCAAACTTCTTCAGGTCCGCCAATTATCATTGTCTTATGTGTTTTGATTAACTTTTCATTACAGTTTATCTCCTCATTCGACAAACAAAAAACGAGCAAATCCTCCCTCATACAAAGAAACCCGTATGAATACAACAAATCAATAAAAGACGACACTTTCTAAATGATAATTTATACGTGTTCAATGATTATTAATTTTGCATGATGTATTCTGTGTACGTTTTTGGGGTTTCTATTACTGTACACATAGATTCGAAAAAGTTGTCAAAAAATAAATATATAACAAATGAATGTTATCAAAGGCAAGATAAGTTACTTTTCTACCGCACTGGATATGTTTTTAGTGTTTTTATTTAATGTAACATGTTTATTCAACTCGAAAAACATAGTGTTTACCGATGTATTGAAAATTAAAAATGGCCCCCGACTCTCTCTTTGACACGGTAAGTTTGGGAAAAGGAGTTAAAAATTAAAGAAATATACAAAATACTGTTAAAAACCCACCGAATATATGTCAGCCTATGTCATGGTAACATATTGTGCAAGCCTTTTCTAATCGCACACAAAAACACGTGTTCACATTTCAAGCCACTTTACTTGTCATACACATACGTGCGCACGTACACACACGTACATATATTTACGTTCACGTACGTACACACATGTACGCACACATGTACGCACACATGGGCAACATCATTTCCCTTTAAAGGAAATCCACACATGCGCGAAGGACACCAGAAACAACTCCAAACGCAAGAGACCTGAGCTATTTCTTTCTTTTCGATTCAGCTCCTGACCTGGGTGGTCAACGGACCAACCGCTTCCTTCGGGCGCGCCTGCGCGCTTCACGTCCTCTGCTATTATGTATGGGGCAAGAGCCAACAGATAGTATGTGCACCTTACACGCTTTCTCTCTCCATGGCCTGGATTGACTTTCTCTCTCTCTCTCTCTCTCTCTCTCTCTCTCTCTCTCTCTCTCTCTCTCTCTCTCTCTCTCTCTACAACAATAGACTTTTCCTCTCACCAGCTAACAGCGGGAGACGCACGCAAAACTAAACACGTGCTATACCCTAGACCGCTACAAACTGGTGACACCCGAACGTGAGATGAACACACATTTCCTTCTCTACCACAAGTCCACTACAATATATTGAGCTAGTTTCTAACAGTAATGTTTAATTCGTTTGTTTAAATTTTTTGGTATTTGGAATTTTCCGTAACAATAAAAATTAGTAAGCATATTCATTTAAATATTCAGTTTTTGTGATAGACGTGCTGTGAAAATTTAAAGAGCTTAATAGTGTGCCGCCATGTAAAAAAGCTTGAGAAATCAGTGCATTATGGCAAGGAAGCCTCAGTACTCGTTAAATCTAGAAATAAAATATGGTAAGTTCTTTGTTTCTGTTTTTTATAACCCATGCATTGTTTTTTGTTTTTTTTGTTTTTTGTTTTTTTGATCGATTTTATGAATCCAACAAGAAAAGAAAAGAAACGATTTCTACTCCTACTTCGTTTTCTACACAATATAAAAGAATAAAGAAGCTTTCTTTAGAGATGAGATATGAATTAATGTTTTTATGGATGACAGATGTTAGCTGTCATAATCAGAGAATGAACAAAATAATTTTTTGAAGAAATGGGTGCCTACAAAAATGGCGATATTTACATTTAGAAACTAAAATAGGTTTATGGTTCCTAAAATTCGTAGTAGAGTTTTCTACACAGTTATGTCTGATTAAACCAACATATCGACCTTATTTGGGTCATTTAATGCTGTATATAAGAGTTGTTGTTTTGTTGTTGTTTTTTGTGGGGGGGGGTATAATTTTTTTTTTGTTTTATAAGTTAATTGTTTTCAAATTTTATTTGCCTTCTACATTTGTTGTCTTTAGATGTTTGGTTCTTTTCCAGTTTGGTTGTCGCTAAGAATATCCGAGTGATGTTTTAATGTTGTTAGTTGTTTGAGATGGATTTATATTTCGTGGCAGAGATTCGCTCTTTTTAAGAAGTTTAGTATATTATTAGGGTTTTCTTTTTCAAATAGTGCTTTTAGATTTTTGCCCTTGTAAAAGTGTTTACGAATGTTTGTAAGGTCCTAACAGTCCAGCAAGAAATGTTTCACCGTATATGGCTCGCGACATATTATACATTTGGGAGGTTCTTCATTTTTTAATATGAAGAAATGAGTTATATATGTATGTTCTATCTGAATACGTGATAGGACTACTTCTTCTTTTCATGATTTTTGGGGTCTGACAGTTGTCTTTTAAGTATAGTTTTAATTTTAATTTTAAATAATTTGCTGTTTTGGCAGCTGTTTCAAGTTTCTTGCCATTTCTTTGTAATAAATTAATTTATTAAAAGTTTGTAGTCAGTATATGGTTTTTTTTATGTAACTTATTTCAAGTTTTAATGATTTTTTTTTTTTTGTATCCATGTTGGCTTTTTCATTCCCATGGAATTTATAGTGATTAAGAATCCAACAGAAAAGAAAAGTTTTGTGGTGAAATAGAATGAACGAGTTCAACAGAAAGATTCCCGAGTTTGACAATATACACGTGAAGAAGGCACTTTTCCTAATTCTGGCAGTAATTGTACTCTTCAATTCAGGCATAGTCTACCCAGTGTTTTGATTCACATTATTTTTCAGATAACCTCATAGATAAAACTCAAGGAAAAGAGGGACTACGGTCCGGTGTGTGTGAGGCCCAATCACACCTACTGATCAGACGATCACCAAAGTGCCCCCATATCATTGGATATCAATAAAACAAAGACTGTTGGTCATCTATGACTGAACCTTGGTGGACATGTCAGGTCTAAACTAAAGTCTATTTGCATCGAATGTGGTTTTGATGGCAAAAATTTTGTGAATTTTCTCAACAATTCCATGAATGTCATTTTTTTATAAGTAAAGCTTCTTTTCAGGCCTAAAACTGAACATAGTTTAACTTTGCTAATCTCACAAGTTTGACTTGCCAATAAGCCTTTTATTAGTTTCGTTTGAATGTTTTCTAAACAAGAACTCGTCCTGTGTTTTCGATCTTGTTGACATTTTAGAAATCAGTATAATAAAAGAGGGGGATACACGGCTTTTACAACATTGCAAACAACCTTAAATATAAAGTACCTGTATACTTATTTGCTAGCAATGCATCAAGCAAACTACAATCCTCTTTTTACATGTTTCCGAATTGTTTTAGATGAGGATTGATTATACATATTATTTGGATTATTTGGACTACTGTTCTCAATATAGTGTTATTTTTACAATGTTTTGGTTTATGTAACCTCCGACCTTCTTCAGTTGTATCTTGTTGAACTCAGAAATTTTTCTGTCAAACTTTGGAATCTGCATGGAATTTCAAACAGAACCCCTGGCGTAGTGGATAAAGTACTTGGTAAAATTTAGTTGTGTGTTACATTTTTATGGAGATTGAAGATTCATTCTTTGGTGCATACGATGCTCAAAATACAATTGCGATTTACTTTGGATTTTTACCCAGTCATGGCTGATGGAACGAGAGCATGTTAAATAAAGGGTTTTGTTGGGAATTACATGCAGATTTCTGAGTTGAACAAGCTACACCTGAAGAAGGTCGGAAGGTACATCAACCGAAACATTGTGAAAATAACTCAAGACGAGAACAATAGTCCTAAGAATCGAAATAATATGAATGACTCTTTTATATAAAGTTAAAATTAATCTCTATTTGATCCCGGCCCGAAGGCCAAGAACTCTCGGACTTCCTAGATCGTAACATCTCAGATTCGCAAACGGACATTGTCTCTATCTTTTTTTTGATCGAGTTTTAAAAAATTCCCGCCGTCCCATCGTGTCGGCTGTTTGTCTTTTTTGTATAAATAGAGCAAAACTATTTGAATGCAAATGCCTGGCCCTAGAGCCAGGTAGTTTGTTCCTCGGCCTTTTGGCAAAGATCAAAGTGTAGTATCTGTCTCAGCATACTGATTTTTGTATCTTAAAGAGATCAGCCACTTGGGCTAGTATTATATAAAAGTCGATTTGTGTGTGTGTAAGAGAGAAAGAGAGTTCCTTCCTTATAGGTTCCGAAATGGCTGAGCGTATCTTTTGCAAATTTCACACATAATTTATATTTCTGGCAGTGTTCTTAGATATGTTTTGTACAGAAATTCATCCGCTAACTATCGAAAATAAAAAATCCATTCTTAAAAGTGGTCTTTCTTCTCTTATAGATAAAAAAGAATTTTTACAGTGGAATATTTTACGTTACACCGGTGTAATCTTGGACAGTGTAACGTAAAATATTCCCGTATAAAAATTCTTCTTTTTTTATGTATAAGATGGAAGAAAGACTATTTTTAAGAGCGTCAAGTCCAAATATCAGCTGACGTGATATTGTAGACAAACACAGACAGAATTTGATGAACAACATTATCATTATTATTTTTTAATTTTTTTTTTTTGCAAATTATCCACCGGTAAATTACTCCTTGTAATATATGATAATTAATAGAGGATTCATTCTATAATACATACACAATCTGCATAAATTAAAATATCATGTTTAAGCGTATTGTACGACTGGGTAACGCCAGGCGTTAAGCTAGTGAAATATATTTTAAGCGAAAAATGGCTGTTTTCTTCTTTTACTTCATGTCAGCTATCTGTCTGAGAGAAGAAACGGAAGAATAGTGTCACCCCCCAACTTATGCAAAAATATTTTTTAAATAAAACAAACAACATCCATAGACTCGTTCCAGGCTTTATAACACCAGATGATCTTGTATTTGGGCCAATTTCATATCATGGGAATTCATTTTTCATGCTAAAATCGTTTGTTCTAACTGCAAGGCATTATGGGTAATTAGAACCTGGCTCCACAGTGTTGACGATTCTAATTGCGGATAAATCGTGGCACACACATCAGCGCACATGTCTATCACAGGTGCAGCATGCAGAAACTGTTAATGCTGTGCAGAGCAACTGAAACAAGGAAGCTGAACGTTTTATGACATGGATTTTATCACACATTATTTCTATACAAAAACAAAAAAATTAAAAAGTAAAAATGGTTGAAGTTAGTATAGGCCAAGTAAAAGGGAGGTGTAGTTAACTTTTTATGACTAGCAAAAAAAAAAAAAAAGAAAAAAACTGGAACGAAAATTCAGTGGGAATTCAACATAGACAAATTGTATTTGATGAGTTTTTACGTCACAAATAAGTAAGGCAGATGATTTGTAAGCGTATTCATTTCACTGTATAAAAGTTTGTGTTCAGTTCCGCTAGGATGAAAGCATATCCTATTAGTGGGGCAGGTTATCTCAATATTCCATAAGAATCTTCACTTAGTGATACAAGCACCAAAAGTCGCACAAATGACGTGGCTAACATTCATTTAAAGAAAAGAACGTTAGCCATCAGAAAATTCAAGATGTCTGCAGAAGCAAACCTGACAATTTTCAATTTTGATGCTTGTATCACCAAGTGAAAGATTGTTTCAGCAATCTGCCCCACAGTTTTTTTAAATTTATATATATATATATATATATATATATATATATATATATATATATATATATATATATATATATATATGTAACTTTTTCTGTCCCAATATTATAAAACACAAATGGAACGAAGATGCTATTAAATAACACCGTGCGACACTAAAAAAATACAGAACATCTATGGCCATTATCATATGTACAATGGCATGGAAAATTCATTTCTGGCCTTCTTTTTGTTGAATTAAATAGTTTTTTGCAATAATTGTCAATTTCTAAAATTTTGTGGAGAATCTTAGTGGCATCGCAGGAGATTGTATAGAATATCTATTTCTGACCTTTTTTTGTTAAATTAGGTTAAATTAAATTAATTTAAACTGTTAAATTAACAAAATTGTCACTTTTGAGAATTTTATGGAGAATATTAATGATGGGAGTGATGAACATGGCGAGAGAGCCTATCAGGATATTTGAATGATGGAGAAACATTTTAAAGGAAAATGGAATCCTCGTATGTTGGCAGACTACTGCTGGAATATAAAAAGGGAGGATGGCACTCAACACAAAAGGGTTAAAACAACAACTGTCGTTTAAACTGAAAATCCTGCTTTTCATTCATCTATAATATAAATCTCACCTGTTTGTTTAAATGTATGTTTGTATGTCTCGCAAAACTTTCGACAGAGGTGATAGATTTTCACGAGATTGGTATGATTTTGAAGCTTGACCCTTCACACGACAAATATCAAAAAATATGGCCAAAGGCATTAATTCCTTCACCCTCAACTGGGCAATTTTCTACAGGGAGGGTTGATTATTTTCGCTGACATTCAACCCTTGTTCCCACGACGTTGCATAAAAGGCATTATTTTGACCGCCCGTGACGTCACAACCATGGTGATATCGAAACCAACGCCTAAAGACAGTGAGTCAAATATGATAACCATTAGGCCAGCTTGACACGTTCTTTAAAAAGTGTTTTCAAACCTACTTATTCTTAATATAAGTAATCTGTCATGTGAACAATTCACGCATGCGAATTCAGTTGACAAACAGATAAAAATCCGATGACCACCCCACGTACCAATTTTCTGTATTTTGACCCCATAGCAGCAATTTTTTCTGGATAAAAACCAAAACCAATTAAAATGTTTTCCACATGTCTGAATACCCTATATACCAAATTTCAAGTCTGTAGATCAAAAATTCGTTGAGTATATAGGTTGAGAATTGTCCTCACACACACACACACACACACATTCTCACTTTTATAGATATATAAATTTATTTTAATCAATATCACAAAAAAAATGATATTTGTTAGGGAACATTCAAGCTCCCATATTTATGTCTTTTTATTTATTTATTTATTCGCCATTTTAAGATTTTATAAAAATTTACGATCGAATGAATCATAACCGAGAGAGAAAAAAATATGAGATTGATTTGTGTAAATATTTCTTTGGAATTTATCAAAAAAAAAAAAAGGGAAGAAATATGTCAGAATAAATCACAAAATTAGTTTATGTTGGGCTGCCTTAAAAATTGAACCTTTCTTTTAATATATAATGGGCAAATATTTGTTCATATGTTCAGCTAAAACTTGAAAAATACACAAAAAACAACCACAAAGTTGAATTTTTTTTATTCACCATAACCCTGGATGTATAACTTTCTAAAATTACAAGAAAAAAAAAAAAGATTAATTATTTTAGGGTCAAATGGTAATTTATATCATTTAACGTTATCAAGACGTATGTAACGTGGCCGTTATATTTGAACTGTATCGTTACATTTCAAACCTCTTTGAACCACACACCATCTCGCACCATCGCAATGGAACAAACAAATAAAAAAGAAATAAATAAAAATCCGCCTCAGCATTTTTCGAAGTGCATTTATTTGTGGTTCTTCCCAAAACAATGCATTTCATTATTTTTCAAAAGTCTTTTCGCATGCACGTGTGCAATTTAAAAATCTTTCCCCTTGCCACTTTGCCCTAGTATTTACATGTCCATCTTCCCCAACATGCAGCTTGCTTCTGTCTTCGACCACGTGGTGCATTTTTCTCTCCATTGTCTTGTGATGCAAGCTCACGCACACTTGCTAATTTGCATGCATGCTTTAATGACTGCTGCTGCTAATATTTTTGCTAGCCAGCTATCATTCAGCTGCTGCTGATTTTCTCACATGCACCCATACACGCTCTGTCACACATACACACATCTTTTGATGTCATTATGTCAAGGGAAGTAACTCTGATATTTTTTCACAGATTTGTGTCCATTATGCGGACTCAAGTTGTGTGTGTGTGTGCCAGAAAGAGGAATGGGTTTGGCAAAGAAGAAAAGGGTAGAGCAGCTAGAGAGAGGGGCAGAAAGCAGAAGTTATGTTATATGACAATGCCGGGTAGCCCTGCTTGTTTATTAATAAAACTAAAATAAAACGATTAAATTAATATTATTCATGATTGTTTTATTGTGCTGTATTTTCTATTTAAATTTCTCTCATTAGAAAGAACGATTTATTTTTTAGGGGAAGAGTCATAATGGTAGGCCATCACGTCCATCTAGCAATGAATTAAGTGCGTAATAAAAGATTGATTATAATTGGTTAACAATAAAAACACTACCGTTTTGCGTTGCAATAAAATGATTGGTTAGAGCGCCACCTATGGCGAGAAGTCATTTTCTTCAATCTACCATTTATTCTTGATGGGAATAATTAGCAAACTCACCAACTTCAAAGTTTATTGCTTCTAATTCTATGTTCACATTGGTTTATTTCTCTGCTTGTCTTATCTGCAGAAACTTGAAAGAACAATAAGTATGAAATACATATGTTGCTTTCACGTTTCAACTAACGTATTAGAAATGTCACTTCCGCCTACTTGTATCTTCGACTTCCGTTCTCATGATCTTGGCTATCAAGTCATTTTTTTTTTTTTTTTTAGTTAGCTAACGTACTTCCTAACTTCCGGCATAGCGCTACCATAAGCAGTGACAGGCATTAGTTTTAATTTTTAAGAATCATTGCAAACACTTTTTAAAATTTATTAAAACTATTTTTGGACTATTATGTATTGAATACGTTTTTTTTATGATGTTTAAAATTTTGTTATTTGGATTCAGTAATTTCATTTGTTATTTTGATTTTAATAATTTTATTTTTATATTTTCATAAACACATTTATAATATAAATTAAACTTATTTTTAAATTTAAAAAAACTTGAATTTATAATTTCATAAATATTTCAATTTCAAATAAAATGAAAACTTTTAATTTTTAATTTTGTTATAAAAACACAAATCTATTATATAAACGTATGTATGTCTGCCTGTCTGTCTGTCATATTTTCAAACTCTATCTCCACCAAAACTAGAAATTGCAAAGTGGTGCTAGGGGCCTCAAATGATTGGATTTTTTATGGGCCGTTCTTTTATGAGTCTTTAGCCGACATAGAAAAAATAGGTTAAAAGGGAAAAAATAGGTTAAAATAGTTTTAAGGAGGAAAAATAGGTTAAAATTGTTTTAAGGGGAAAAAATAGGTTAAAATTGTTTTAAGGGGGAAAAAAATAGGTTAAAATTGTTTTAAGGGGAAAAAATAGGTTAAAATTGTTTTAAGGGGAAAAAATAGGTTAAAATTGTTTTAAGGGGGAAAAATAGGTTAAAATTGTTTTAAGGGGGAAAAATAGGTTAAAATTGTTTTAAGGGGGAAAAAATAGGTTAAAATTGTTTTAAGGGGAAAAAATAGGTTAAAATTGAAAAAAATCGTTAAACATTTTGTACAGTCATCTTATTTTATTTTTAATTTTTAACCACTTTATATGCATGTCATGTTGGTACATTGGTAACATCACCAGCTTTTAATGCTACAGTTTTGGTTTCGATTCTAGCTGATGGTACCTAAATACAATTTTTTTTAAATCATGACTCCATAATAATGTATATGAAATCTGGACAACGTATTTAAGCAGATTTCACACCCAGCAAAGCTAGCCCCCCCCCCCCACTAGTAAAGACTAATTGCGTTATTTTTTTCTGTATAATTTTGTTAATTTTTATTGTATAATTTTCAATAATGTGCTTTTCTTATATTTTATTTCAATAAATGGCTTCACAATAGAAATACTGAAGAACAATAAAAGTTAAGAAACTGATTTGCCTTGTCACCACTTCCTGTAGTACTACGCCAGAAGATAGGAAGTACGTTAGCTGACTATAACCCTCTTGTTTACCCCCATTTCCTGTCACATAAATTAAGAGCACGATATGTACCAGCCAACTCGCCCACCTGAATACTTAACAAATATATTGCTGACAGAATAAATACATTTTTTGTAAACAATTCTTTTCAATACATTTTCTACTTTGTTTTTATCATCCACTTTACTAATTAGACGTATTTGTAATCTTGCTAAAGCTATCATGAGCTGCATCTTCCGCTTGGTGCATATTGCGAACTCACGTGACATATTTTTTGCCATTCCTTCTGATCCAGGGCAAGTTAGTTGATGTACGACCAACTTTTGAGAGATGTCCAATCAAAAACATTTTCTCTCCACCTTCGCATTGGCTTTCCTCTGCCTCTTTTGCCTTCTAACATACCCTCAAAGCAAAGCTTTGACAGACCAGTGGTTGATTGTTTTACATAGAGAAAAGGTTTAAGGGTTTTACTTTTGATTTTATTAAATAGAGGGAGTAGGGAAGTAGTTTGATGGTGGGTAGATATTTTGTTGTTTTTTTTCGATCAGATAATGTCTTTAATGAAACGCATTACGTGATTTTAAAATACCTCAATGTGATTGGCTAGTTGTTTAGTCCATGTGATACAATCAAGGCCATATAAAACTATTAGGAGGACATAAATTAAGTAAACTTTTACTTGAACATTTATTGGCACCCATTTGGATTTTAGAATGGTGCTGTGTTTTTGGAAAGCCACCCAACCCAGCCTAATTCTGTGATGACATCGTTCTTGTTAATGAATGCACACATAAACTTCAAATTTTTCTCGATGTATTAGCAAAGAATACAAAGAAGATAGGATTAGAAATAAACCAAGAGAAAACAGAATGTATGTCTACAGCTAAATCACAGTTTAACTTAAATATAACTATTCACAGTAAACCTATTAAACAGGTCAACCAATTCATTTATTTAGGGCATAAACTGACTTTTTCCAGTGATCACGAGACGACATTGAAACACAGAATGTGGCTGGGGTAGACGGCTGTTGCTAAGTGAAATAAAAATATTTTTTTGAAAATGAGTATTTGTACATAATAGCATTCCCATTTTTTTATTTGTGACTTCCATTCAAAGTTTTTAGTATTCTATGCAAGAAACTGCGATATTGTATCTGCTTATGTATAAAAGGCACTTTGTGTGTGTGTTTGAGTTTATTTCTTATGGACTCTGAAACGGCTAGGTCGATTTTTATGAAATTTCATACAAATGTACTTTATGTGTCTGGAAGTGTTCTTAGGTAGGTTTTATATCGGAATGCCTCTGATAAGTATCGAAAATCGTTAATCAAAAAATCCGATTAAAGAAGGAACAGTCTAATTTTGAACAAGGTTAACACCCTTATAAAGCCTAACATCACAAATGCATCTGAAAAGTTTTATCGCAGCACGAGCAGAAGAGCCCGGTGTATAAAATCAACAGTAAGTTCTTTGATGAGACGAGCGCGCATTCAAAATGAATGTTTCTTCTTAGAGCACAATTAAACCATGATACTTGACTTTTGCATTTTAAACTTTAATTCAAGCCATTATGTAAAAATGATTTTATAAAATCAATTGTAGGTTTTCTACAGTGCGACATAGGCTAGAATGTTTTGTGGAATAAGTCACTGCGGGGGGGGGGGGGCAGTCACTCAATTTGATGCATATATGAGCAATTTCATCTGTTTTGATGACAAAGTCTGGTGTGGAACATTCATTGCTCCTCATTTAATCCCAGGCAACATCGGGTCTCCCTGCTAGCATTTATTAAATCTGAAAAATCTTGACTAAAATTTTTGTGGTGTTATGATTTAATCAAATATTGTTTTACTTTTCTTGCAGGAGCTGGTTGGAGATGCTCAAAATCAGAGAAATTGGCGGGGCATTGGAATTGCTCTTCTTGTAATTCTTATAGTATGTGCGCTCATCGTAACAGCTATGATCCTTGCTACTCCAAGTAAGTCTCCTTTTTTTTTTCTTTTTCAATTATATTTTCCTACTTATAGCCATAAACTTAAAATCTATTATATACTGGTCAAATGTCTGTATATTCAGCTAAGACTTTAAAACTACACAACAAATACCCCCAAAAATTGATATTTATCTTTTTTCTACTTAAAACTGCTAAAATAGCTGTCAGACCAAAAGGGGAGAAAAAAGGAAGGTGACTTTTATATGGGTGACTGTAGCGCTAAATCAACAAATAGATGACCACCATTTGGTCACATGATCTGAAATTCCAAATATTAGGGAAAAAAAAAGAAGAAAAAAGGGAAAAAAGAAGAAAAATAAGAAAAAAATAAGAAAAAAAGAAAAAAAAGAAAAGAAAAAAGAAAACAACAAAAAACAACAACCTCAATAACAGGTTTTACTTTCATTTCTCTAACAATCTAATCTTATTCAAGCTCGAATCGCAGCGCAGCTTAGCTTGGATTGTTCATTTCTGTGTGGCCATTTTTAGCAACAATCAATTGACAATTGAGACTGCGGGATAATTAATAATAAAATCGATAAATGTATATTTGGTTGTTGATTAAATTATAATAATGTGAAACTTTGTAAAGAAAATCTATTATAAAACTCTTTTTTTTTCTATTTTGCCAACATCAACATGAATTTGTTTTTAGTTGTTATGAAATGGATTGAACTGCTTTCTAAATAAAAGGAAAGCAGACAACCATGTCCATATATGTTTTGTCGACTAATCAAGATGGAGGGCACCATGTTTTGTATGTTTCTTCCTTTCCCTTTTCTTTTTTTGCATTTATTCTTTTTTCCATTCTTTCATTCTTTTTTGGTTCCCTCCTGTCCTGACAAAAGGAGAGTGGACCTGTAAATTCACCCTCGCCTTTTTTTAAATTTTGTACAAACATTAAACATGTTATAAGTAAAAAAGTAACAAAAAGGATTTTCCAGGAAAAAAATATCCGGTCCCCCCCCCCCCAGGGGTGCCTTTTGGGTTAAAATGGCTAAAATTGACACTTTTGTGCATATTAAAAAAAGTTGATGCCTTGAATTTTTATAAAACTTTATGAAAAGTTGAAACTAACTGATTTCTATATAGTTTTGTTTGTCTATACTTTGCGATAACTTTGTGATGTGCCCCAGGGGCTTTTTAGGTCTAATAAAAACATTCCATTTTTGGTACTATTTTACCATATTACTAAAACCGCACTATTTGCTCATTTTCGCCAGGATTTGACGTCCCCTGGGGACTTTTGGGGCTAAATGAGGGGGGGGGCATTGCTGAACTTAGTCATTTTTTTATACCTCATTCACTGTGCACTCACGGGGGACAGGGAGGTAGTGCTTGCTCAGTTGGTAGAGTGCTTGCCTCACATGCAAGAGGTTCGGGTTTCAAATTCTGAGTTCGGATATATCTAACTGATGAGCCCAAATGAGGGCGAAACTCGAGTCTTGGACTTCTGGTTTGTTGGTTTTCATGGTTCTTGTGAGCTGTGATGTTGTCTGGCTGTGAAAATAATTATATATATATATATATATATATATATATATGTATATATATATATATATATATATATATAGAGAGAGAGAGAGGGGGGGGCGTCATCACTTATTAAGGCCAAGAGGCCACTCGAGGATAAGGGTTAAAGCGTGTACAGTAGACAATTGGACACTAAAGTAATCGTTAGTAATGGAAATTCGGTAAATTTGTTAACTTATATGGAACGGCTCATCAAAAACTTGTTTACATTAGACTTGAAGACAACCATATTGTAGTTAGCTGGAAAGCAGGAAAACGGAAGACAATTCCATAGGCGTGCAGTTTTAAGAAAGAAGCTTTGTTCTTGCAATCTACGTTTAGGTTTAGGCACAGATAAAGAGTGGGGGAAATTATTGATAGTGTTTTCTGCTAGACAGGTGTTTCTTGTGAAAGTTTGGTGAAAGGGACCATAGATTGGAGCTCAGTCGAGCACTTGCCGTGAAAATGACGATAAAGCAGAGACAAACTCTCAACATCTCTTCTAGGAGAATATATATATATATATATATATATATATAATATATATATATATGGAGGGGAAGATATATATAGTATCACTTGTTTTTGTCTTCATTCTTCAATATCAACAACATTCCATTCCTTGCATTGTGATCACCTTCTAACACTTCCTTAAATACATGACCCACAAAGCTTTAAGCAAACTACATTTATATATTATTTACATCTATGCAGTTCACAATACAAAGAATACAACGTTATTTAATATTTAAATGACTTTGTTCAAATCTTTCAAAACACAAACTCTATTATTCATAAAGTTTTGTTACATGTTTTTTACTCTTTGGATTTCATTTCAATTCTTGCTGACATTTTTATCAGGTCGAGATGTTGTTTTGTATCACCTTTAAAATAAATCATATGAGGAATAAGAATTCTCATTCATTAAAATCTTCTCCCCCTCATCTTCCTCGTTTTAATTCCTTTGGGTCGTAACACTGTCCATAATAATGATGCCACTCATAAACACCTTATTTGTAGGAACCGAAAACAAAAAGATGGAAGAACCTGGCTTTAGATGGCACTTCCAAGAAATTGACTCATTATCCACGAAGATTTGACCATTAGTTGATTTTTGCTAGATTTATTAAACACGAGTATGTTTTCACGTTCAAAATGCTTACTACATGGGAATGTTATTTTAAAGCTCCAATTATGTAAACACGATTTTCGTCTCGCAATTTCATTATTTTTGTACGATGAAAAAAATGAAATTCACGCACAATAACCTTACGCTTTGTTTTCTTTGTTTCTCATTTAGTTTAACTCTTTTTTTTTTTTTTATGTTTCCGAATTTTTTAGATGAAAATTGGTTATTCATATTATTTGGATTCATCGGACTACTGTTCTCATCTTGAGTCTCATTTTCACAGCGTTTCGATGTAACCTGACCTTCTTCAGGTGTATCTTATCGAACCCGGAAATGTTTCTGTCGAATGGAATTTGGACGGAATTTCGAATGGAACCCTTTATTTACTTCACAGGGGTAGCATGCTCTCGTCCCATCAGCCATGATGCAAAGACCGTGGCACAGTGGTTAGAGTATTTGGAAAAATCAATTGTGAAAGTGATATTCTCTTAAAGGCTTAATTCTCAATGTAGTGACCAAAAAATACAATTGCAAATTACTTAGGACCTTTATCCAGTTGTGGCTGATGGACCAAGGATTTTTGCTGTGATGTGCAGTATGGCTTTCATGGTTTTTATTCAACTGCTAGTCTTTTAACGGTTGTAGCTGAGTGGATCTGGCAGTTTATGGATAATTCAAAAGTGGGTTGGGCCATTGCCCTCAACATTTCGAAGGCATATGACAGAGTGTGGCATTCTGGTCTTCTACATAAACTTTGGGGTTATGGTTTTTGTTTTGATGCTAGTATTTGAATAATTGACGAGGAAAAACACATTAACAGTTGAATAAATATGTATTAACAAAAATACATGAAAAAAGGTAAATTAAGCAATATCTTTGCTCAACTGTGGGACTAGTTAATGACGACTATACTTTCCGCGTATCCGTTTCTGACTCCCTTTGTCAACCGGTTCCCATTACCTAGAAGTGACGTCATGGACAGAAGTGACCTCACGGAATAGTTCATTATTCCAGGCAGTAGGGGTGCATCCACAACAGTAAAGTTCTTAACATTATTAGGTCGTTTGTTTCTGATTCAAGCATGCAAGTAACTCTTCATTCCTTTGTCCTATAAATGCTGGTGTTCCTCGCATTTCTATTTTCGGCCCAACTCTGTTTGTTTTTGATATCAGTGATCTCCCAGAGAATATTGTACAAAAATGAATATCTATCCTTATCCTGATGTTCTTCCTGAACAGGGATATACACACATGGTAATTTGCATTTCTCATAATCATCTACTTTCAATGGGAGGTGAAATGCATTAAACAAGTCCCACAGAAATGGTAGTAATAGTTATTCCATATTAATTTCAAAAGTCTTCAATAAAACTTTTTTTTGTATGAGTACTTTTATTGATAGTACACGCATGAAACTCTAATCCTCTTCGAAGTAATCTCCTCCGGCTGCCATGCACTTGTTGTACCGTTCCAACAACTTCTAAAAAGCTTCATGGAAGTCCTCTTGTGTGAGCGTGTCAATGACCCTCATCACAACCTCTTTCATCACCTCGTCTCATAACGACAGCTTCTAAGGTTTTCCTTAAGCTTAGAGAATAACCAAAAGTCACAGGGAGCAAGGTCTGGAGTATAGGGAGGGTGAGGAACTGTTTGATGCCCATCTTTCTCAAAATAGTCTATGATTAGGATGAGGATGTGAACTGGTGCATTGTCGTGCAAATCTTCTGCATTTTCAGTTCCTCACAAATAATTGTGTGTACAGTTCTCACACTGACATCAAACTGTGCACTTATTGTTTCAATACACACAAAATGGTACTGATGCTTAATTCATGCAAGATGGTCCAAAAGCAGTTTGAGACATTCCGTACATTTCTATGACATTTTTTCCAAGTTTAAAACAGAATTTTATTGCATATCGTTCTTCTAAACTGTCTTCCTGTCCAAATTGCATTTTTGAAATTCACAAGCTGTGACAATCAGGTTTTAGTAGGATGCATTCCAATTCCTGCTGTAGCTGTTCATTTGAACCTGAAATCATAAAAATTAGTCAGTCATCTCATGTGATATAGCAATGAAATACTGAATTTTTAAGAGTCTACAACAAATTTAAATGCCTGTACAAAAATGTCTGGAAACTTATTGAAGGAATCTCGTAAGATGAGAATAATACTTTAAATAATTCAAATAATTTGTTTCGTAGGATTCTTTTTGTTCTCTTTCACAGATAAAAACGACCAGACTTTTATTAAAAAAAAATGGTTTTCTCGATGCCATCAAGTCTTTTAAAGAAAAGAATTGATTAAAATGCTCTAAGTGTACCAGTTATTGATTTCTTTTTAGGGCATCCGTTCAATACTCGGTACCTTGACATTTTTACAATTTGATTTAATTCTTAACCAAAAGTAACCTGAGTTTAAGTGGAATGGATTTTACAGGTATTTTTGTTTTCTTATGCGTGTAAAATTTTATTGTACTTAAGTGTTCGATTTTACTTGCTCGTGACCTCTTGATATACAGGAAACTTTCAAGAATTGCTGTTAAGTGTTACAAATTTTTTTGTTTCAAAAACAAATATAGAAATAAATTGTGAGACCACATGCTAGAAAATAAACACTGATCTCAACATTATTTCCTTGGTCTTCTTCTCCTTCATCTTCTCTTCTGGCCGTGTTATTGTCTCTCACATTGGTGGCTACCGAGGGGTACATAGTGGTTCATAAAAATAAAATAAAACAAAAAACACAAATGAGGTTTCTGAATTTCCAAATTCCTAAGTTTGACAAGACACACCCAATGGAGGTCGGGGTTACAGCGACCAAAACGTGAAAATCACACTCAAGATGTGAACAGTAGTCCAATGAATCCAAATAATATGAAAAAAACACAAATTCTGCAAATATCTAGGTATGTGTGTGACACCATCAACACTTGACATGCTAATGTCTGCATCTTAATCTTTCTGTCGACACCATGTTCGTCAGTCGGTTGATCAATCCATCTCCTCATCCCAGCCTCTTAGAGCTTTTCTGATATTGTCCAAGCAGCAACCTGCCTTCAAATTCGCAAGTTATCTCAACTCAAAACCGTCTTCAACTGTCACAAACCCAAGACTGTCTGTAAATTGTCACAAAATTCATTACAACTCCTAAAACTAACTTTAAAATATATTGACCGATCTTATGTTTCTATTACTGCCACAGATTGATTAACAATCCTATTTTAACTTTATTTTGTGTTCCTTCGTGAACAACTTTCAAAACTTTTATTCTGCTGATAAACTTATTTTTCTTTATTTTTTACTCCCTAACACTTAGTGAGGGAGACGTCGATAGTATCATAAAATTCCATTGAAAACAACTGCTTTTTTTACTGATGGGTAGTTGTGAATTCATTCATATTCAAATTTTTCTTTTAATTTATTACCATATGTTTCTAGTTGACAGAACAGAGTCCAAATAACACTTAGCAAGCCATCACTTTGCTTGAAAAGTATATTTTTCATCAGAAAGCAATGCTTTGTCAACACATAAAACAGTCTTCAACTGTCGTAAACCCAAATATATTAACGGATCCTTTGTTCCCATTACTGCCACGCATAAATAAATCTATTCCATATTCAATATTTGTATATTGTTTTCCACTTAATGGTAGAATATTTATGTAAAAATTATAAAAAAAAATATTTTAAAAATGTGTCTATTTTGTGACCTGAAACAGCACAAGACTTGATGTAAATCAGGTGTGTGTGTGTGTGTGTGTGTGTGAAACCGTCACTTGTTGTAGAAAGAGGACCCCTAAATGTTATGCATCACTGGATATCTGGTCGCATCAGTCCCCAGCGATTCTCTTCTCAGCCTACTCTAGCTCGGCTTCAACTTGAATTTCTTTGATCTCTCTCAAGGGAACCTCCGAGCCACCAACTGATCCAAACTTGATACTATCCTCAATTGTCATCAACTGTCGTGAACTCAAGACCGTCAGTAAATTGTGCTCAACTCATTGCCACGCCTAAAACTGCCCATAAACTAACTTTAAATGTATATCTATCTTTTTAACAATCCTATTTTGATTTTATTTTGCATTCCTTCGTGAACAACTTCCAAAACTTTTGTTCTGCTGATAAACATACTTTTTTCTTTTCTTTTATATTTTTCCTTTCTTTTTATTTTTTTAAAACTTAGGCATGGGGAAGTCGATAGTATCATAAATGGCAGTTGCAAATTTTTTCTTCTTTTATTTTATTACTGCATGTTTCTATTTGACAGAACAGAGGCCAAATAACACTTATCAAGCCATCACTTTGCTTGAAAAGTATGTTTTTTGATCAGAAAGCAATGCTTTATGAACACGTAAATTTCAAGTTTTTTTTTTCATATTCATCAAGATCAGATTCCAACTTTTGTAACCGACTCGAACAGAGTTCAAGTTCCAACTGCCCAGTTCCGATTTTAACTGCTTATGCCTGACTTCAACACAGATACTGTTATTTCGCAAGCCTCAGATGACAAGTTCACCGAGTTCATAACTTTTGACCTTTAGACAATCGTTGTCTTTAAGTTGATAATATAAACATTTGTCAGGTCCAGCTAAATCTGATTGATGACACGCTCTGAATTTGCCATGTTCTGATAACACTAGTTGCAACCCTGCTTGTCTCCTCAAAAGGACAAGGAAGGTCGGGCATAAGGCTTTTAAATGTGAAAAATAATTTTTTTGCACACTCATAGATATGCAAACATCGAGTTACAACTGGTTACTTAAAAAAATCGTTTTGGGTTGAAAGATAAAATGGCATGAATCATCATTTTTGAAATATTCCGATTATTCGTATTTACTGTCAACAAGAAAAGGTCGTTTTCCTTAGTCAAGTTTGTTTTGTTCTGTTCACTATGGTATTACTGGACGAATTCTTAGCATAATTAGATCCTTCTTAAATGAGAGAAGAATCCAGGTTGTCCTCAATGGGCGTACGTCCAAAAAGTGTTATATAAATGCGGGGGTACCTTAGGGATCGATCCTTGGACCTTTATTATTTCTAATATTCATAAATGACTTACCTAATAAAATTGTCTCTGCGATATGTATATTTGCCGGCAACACCACGCTCTATAGCAGGCAAGTGGGGAAAACTAATGAGCATATATCTAAGGTAATGACCGAAACCCTAGAGGAAGACCTTCAGTCCGTAGTGGAATGAGGTCAAAAATGGATGGTAATATTCAACGCTGCTAAGACAAAGCTAGTTTCTTTTAGTAATTACATGAAACCTTACCAACCATCAATAGCTATGGCTAGAGATATTTTACCTGAGAGCTCTTGGTTCAAGCTCCTTGGTTTAACGTTCACAAGAAACATGAGTTGGAATAGATACATTGAGATCATTGCTAAGGCTGCTGCAAAGAAGGTGGGCTCTCTCTATCGTGCTAGAAAATTACTTACGCCTGAAAGTATCCTGTACCTCTACAAAACCACCATTCGCCATGTATGGAGTACTGCTGTCACATTTGGGCTGGTGCATCTGCTACTAGTCTCTCGCTCCTGAACAAGATCCAAAAGAGAGTCGCCAACCTCATAGGTCCCGAACTGTCATCTAAACTTCAGCCACCGACGAAATGTTGCATCCCTCTGCCTGTTTTACAAGTATTTTAATGGTGGATGCTCTGACGAACTACAAGCCCTTGTACCCTCTCGACCAAAATACCCCCGTCAAATTCGACAAGCAGCGAAGTCCCACCCCTACACAGTTGAGATCCTTAGATATAAGAAAGCCTTTTACTCTAATAGCTTCTTCCCCAGAACTGCAAGACTTTGGAATTCTCTTCCGGTTTCCTGCTTTCCTAACTGTACTGACATGCAAAAGTTCAAATGTAATGTGAACAGACATCTTGCTGCTAAACTCCATACATAGTACCCCTGCAAATTAGGTCCCTTATAGTAGCCCCCCCCCCTGCATCAAGGTGGCAATATGCCTTGTTTGCATGAAAATGTAAAAAAAAACCTATTCCAATTAAACTCTACAAGAATTTTGTGAATCCCATTTATCGTCTTGCAAATGGTGCCCTGATCACAAAAATTTACGACAGAAATGCAATACTTTTTGAATGGTAACTTGAAATATTGAAAACTGTGTTTAAACAAAATGAATTTGGTGTGTATTAGTGTGATTGGATACAATTTTGAAAATTATGTTTATTGCGTCATCCATTCACACTCTTCTAAAGAACTTGCCATTTTTAAACTGGAGATATTTGATGGTTTTGCCATTGATTTTTCATTAAATATTTGATAGTTTTGTCATTGATTTTGAATATTTGATAGTTTGGTAATTGATTTTTCATTAAATATTTGATAGTTTTGTCATTGATTTTTCATTAAATATTTGATAGTTTTGTCATTGATTTTTCATTAAATATTTGATAGTTTTGTCATTAATTTTTCATAAAATATTTGATAGTTTTGTCATTGATTTTTCATTAAATATTTGATAGTTTCGTCATTGATTTTTCATTAAATATTTGATAGTGTTGTCATTAATTTTTCGTTAAATATTTGATAGTTTTGTCATTGATTTTTCATTAAATATTTGATGGTTGCGTCATTGAATTTTCATTAATTATTTGATAGTTTTGTCATTAATTTTTCATAAATATTTGATAGTTGTGTAATTGATTTTTCATTAAATACGTGATAGTTTTGTCATTGATTTTCAATATTTGATAGTTTTGTCATTGAGTTTTCATTAAATATTTGATAGTTTTGTCATTGATTTTTCATTAAATATTTGATAGTTTTGTCATTGATTTTTCATAAATATTTGATAGTTGTGTAATTGATTTTTCATTAAATATTTGATAGTGTTGTCATTGATTTTTCATTAAATATTTGATGGTTTTGTCATGGATTTTTCATTAAATATTTGCTAGTTTTGTCATTGATTTTTCATTAAATATTTGATAGTTTTTTCATTGATTTTTCATTAAATATTTGATAGTTTTGTCATTGATTTTTCATTAAATATTTGATAGTTTCGTCATTGATTTTTCATTAAATATTCGATAGTTTTGTCATTAATTTTTCATTAAATATTTGATAGTTTTGTAATTGAGTTTTCATTAAATATTTGATAGTTTTGTCATTGATTTTTCATAAATATTTGATAGTTATGTAATTAATTTTTCGTTAAATATTTGATAGTTTTGCCATTGATTTTTCATCAATTATTTGATAGTTTTATTTTTGATTTTTCATTAAATATTTGATAGTGTTGTCATTGATTTTTCATTAAATATTTGATAGTTTTGCCATTAATTTTTCATTAAATATTTGATAGTTTCGTCATTAATTTTTCATTAAATATTTGATAGTTTTGTCATTAATTTTTCGTTAAATATTTGATATTTTTGGCATTGATTTTTCATCAATTATTTGATAGTTTCGTCATTGATTTTTCATAAATATTTGATAGTTATGTAATTAATTTTTCGTTAAATATTTGATAGTTTTGCCATTGATTTTTCATCAATTATTTGATAGTTTTATTTTTGATTTCTCATTAAATATTTGATAGTGTTGTCATTGATTTTTCATTAAATATTTGATAGTGTTGTCATTGATTTTTCATTAAATATTTGATAGTTTCGTCATTAATTTTTCATTAAATATTTGATAGTTTTGTCATTAATTTTTCGTTAAATATTTGATATTTTTGGCATTGATTTTTCATCAATTATTTGATAGTTTCGTCATTGATTTTTCATAAATATTTGATAGTTATGTAATTAATTTTTCGTTAAATATTTGATAGTTTTGCCATTGATTTTTCATCAATTATTTGATAGTTTTATTTTTGATTTTTCATTAAATATTTGATAGTGTTGTCATTGATTTTTCATTAAATATTTGATAGTGTTGTCATTGATTTTTCATTAAATATTTGATAGTTTCGTCATTAATTTTTCATTAAATATTTGATAGTTTTGTCATTAATTTTTCGTTAAATATTTGATATTTTTGGCATTGATTTTTCATCAATTATTTGATAGTTTCGTCATTGATTTTTCATAAATATTTGATAGTTATGTAATTTATTTTTCGTTAAATATTTGATAGTTTTGCCATTTATTTTTCATCAATTATTTGATAGTTTTATTATTGATTTTTCATTAAATATTTGATAGTTTCGTCATTAATTTTTCGTTAAATATTTGATAGTTTTGTCATTGATTTTTCATCAATTATTTGATAGTTTCGTCATTGATATTTCATTAAATATTTGATAGTGTTGTCATTAATTTTCCGTTAAATATTTAATAGTTCTGTCATTGATTTTTCATTAAATATTTGATAGTGTTGTCATTGATTTTTCATTAAATATTTGATAGTTTCGTCATTGATTTTTCATTAAATATTTGATAGTTTCGTCATTGATTTTTCATTAAATATTTGATAGTGTTGTCATTGATTTTTCATTAAATATGTGATAGTTTTGTCATTAATTTTTCATTAAATATTTGATAGTTTCGTCATTGATTTTTCATTAAATACTTGGTAGTTTTGTCATTGATTTTCAATATTTCATAGTTTTATATTTGATTTTTCATTAAATATTTGATAGTTTTGTCATTGATTTTTCATTAAATATTTGATAGTTTTGTCATTAATTTTTCATAAATATTTGATAGTTGTGTAATTGATTTTTCATTAAATATTTGATAGTGTTGTCATTGATTTTTCATTAAATATTTGATAGTTTTTTCATTGATTTTTCATTAAATATTTGATAGTTTTTTCATTGATTTTTCATTAAATATTTGATAGTTTTTTCATTGATTTTTCATTAAATATTTGATAGTTTTTCATTGATTTTTCATTAAATATTTGATAGTTTTGTCATTGATTTTTTGGTAAATATTTGATAGTTTTTTCATTGATTTTTCATAAAATATTTTAGAGTTTTTCATTGATTTTTCATTAAATATTTGATAGTTTCGTCATTGATTTTTCATTAAATATTTGATATTTTTGTCATTAATTTTTCATTAAATATTTGATAGTTTTGTCATTGATTTTTCATTAAATATTTGATAGTTTTGTCATTGATTTTTTATTAAATATTTGATAGTTTCGTCATTAATTTTTCATTAAATATTTGATAGTTTCGTCATTAATTTTTCGTTAAATATTTGATAATTATGTAATTAATTTTTCATTAAATATTTGATAGTTTAGCCATTGATTTTTCATCAATTATTTTATAGTGTTGTCATTGATTTTTCATAAATATTTGATAGTTATGTAATTAATTTTTCGTTAAATATTTGATAGTTTTGCCATTGATTTTTCATAAAATATTTGATAGTTTCGTCATTGATTTTTCATTAAATATTTGATAGTGTTGTCATTGATTTTTCATTAAATATTTGATAGTGTTGTCATTGATTTTTCATTAAATATTTGATAGTGTTGTCATTGATTTTTCATCAAATATTGGATAGTTTTGTCATTCACTTTTTTATCAAAAATTGAATATTTTTGTCATTCATTTTTCACAAAAGATTTCAGTCTTTAATTATTTGATGCTTAATAATAGAGGACAAAAGTTTTATTTTATATTTGAAGTTGGACCATATGTACTAAATGACCACTTTTGATTCTGCTAATATTTGCAAAATATACGTTTAAGTTAAGGGTTCTTAATGGGAGTAAAGACAGAATTACAAATTTGGCAAAACGTGAAATCAAAAAACAACTAGTCTATTGTATCGAACTAGGAGTAAGATAACATGTGACATACTAGGTCACCCACTGAGTTTGAATTAGATTGTTTCATCCTAATTGGTTTAACATCTGTTTTACATGATGGCATGTGTTGGACAGTTTTTTTTTTATATTAACTTCCAAGCTAACCTATCTGTGTCCAAGACTGTTATACATTTTCTGCTTCTAGAACGCTTATCTATTCTGTCGGGTGCAATTTGACCATCCCAACATCCTATTCATATTTAACCTTTCTTCCTAGGTTATCAGATCTAAATCTTTAAGACTCACTTCCTATTTGTTAATAGAGAGAAAGCGAGAGGGAGAGGGAGAATGATTGAAGCAAGTGTGAAAGATGTACAAAATAAGAGATGAGGATGAGAGGGAGGTCAAGCCACATATAGTAAAAGAGGGTGAGGGTGATAGAAATGTACTTAGAGATGGGTCATTTGATGAGTTAATTGCAAACTTATAGTAAATTAGAAGTATTAAAAAAGAATTTTGAGAAGGAAGTTGTAGTTTGCTTGAAGCGTTGTTTGTGATGCGTAAGTTGTTTGAAGGCTATGATAATGCAGTTTTGAAGAAAAACACTGTTGGATATGAGACAAAGTAAAAAGAACAATGACAATATTGAAGGATTTCAACATCTTTCAATTATAACATTTATTTACCGACATGTAACCAGGATGATATTGTGGTGATTTTTGAACTTTCGGCGTATATTTTATCTTCTTTTTCTTTTTTTGGGTTATTCCATTCTTTTGTTCAATATCTTTAGTATAGCAGCTGTGTCCAAACCAAACTTCATGTTTACCCAGGCAATGCTGGGTTACCATACTAGTCTATTATATAAATCTCAGTCGTCTGTATGTGTCCGTGTGTTTGTATGTTTGCATGTACACTAAAAACCAGCATGAATCTGGTACTATTCGAAAGAGTGATCTCTCAGACACATAATATCAAAAAATTACAAAAAATCGTTAATTATTTCATGAAGAAATGTTATTTTGTTTGAAGGGGGGGGGGTCATCAGGTATAAATCTTGTTTGATGGCGTTTGTTAATCGCGCATGTGTGAACGGTCGGTTTGTTCTTTGATTTTAAGAAGCTAAATTTGCTACGTGATAACATCGGTGTCATCGTAGTCCAGTTGATAGAGTGTTCGCTTACGGACTTAACTTTTGCAAATCCGCGCCCACCAGGTGGCATTTTTTTCTTTTAATAACATGATAAGATGACACTCAAGTCCCATTTTTTAAATCAACTCTATTAGAATATATATACAAAATCTCCATAAATTTAAATAACATATTTAACCATGTTTTACAACCGGGCAATGCCGGGCGACCTCTCCCTCAAGTAGTTTATTAGATAAAGAAGAGTTGTGTGTGTGTGTGTGTGTGTGTGTGTGTGTGTGTGTGTGTGTGTGTGTGTGTGTGTGTGTGTCCAGCAAGAGAGGAATGGGTTGGGCAGAGGAGAAAGAGAGATTTAGGAAGCAGGAGGAGAAAACGGGATGGGGAGTGAGTGAGAAAGAAGTTTTAATAGAAATATGGTCCACTTTTGCCCCAGGCAACACTGGATAGCCTTGCTAGTAAAATATAAGAAGCCAAACTGATCAATTTGAATTCCTGTTTCAATGGGAGGAAAAAATGGTTGATTCGAATTGCTTTTTAAGAGATTACACATTAAATGAAAGAAGATGAGAATTTTGTTTGGCCACTCAATTATGAAGGGGCTGCGCATAAAAATATTAGAAGATTGATTTTTTTTTTTCTTTTGTATTAAAGACGAAAAGAGTATTTGAACACTTTTGGGGTAGGACTGGTGAACTCTTCAGCATCCAGAGACCTGGATGAGATTACAGGAAAATGAGTAATTATTTTCTGTAACAAATTTTCAAAAAAGAATGTCCAATACACAATGTAAGCCCTTCTATTTGAGATTGGAGTTGATGGTATAAGGCTTCCGGTGGAATCTGTATGACATGAGTGATTTCTTTTTCTTAAAGAGGAAGGAGTAACATGAGCCTCTTGTATGTTGTCCAACATGGCGCCCAAATGATCTAATAAAAGTGCACGACTATTTACTGATGGAATTGTAGGGGGTGAAGGTATTATTCATACAGCGCGTGGGCGATTGGTGGAAGGAGATTCGGATGTCAATCTAAGATAATTCAATTAATTAAATTTTCTGAATTTTTGAGATGAGGAGTATTCATATTATTTGGATTCTGTGGATTACTGTTCTCATCTTGAGTGTTGTTTAAACAACGTTTTGATCAATGTAACCTCCGACCGTCTTCAGTTGTATATCTTGTTGAATCCAGGAATTTTTCTGTTGAACCTGTCCTCAAGGACCCGTGGCATAGTGTATAAAGTATTTGGTAAAATTCAGGTTGAAGCTTCAATCCTCAGTGTAAGCAACACTACAAAATACAATTGCTAACTACTTAGGACTTCTACCCGGTCATGGCTGACAGAACAAGAGCATGCTACCTTCGTAAATTGAATAAAGAACTCTGTTTGAAATTTTGTACAGATTCCTGAATTCAACAAAAAGATTCTCAAGTTCAACAAGATACCCCTGAAAAAGGTCAGAGGTTACATTCATCGAAACACTGTGAAAATAACCTGCAGGATAAGAACCCAAAAAATTCTATAAATTTCAATACAATGACTCCCCCTGGTGGTGAGATTCAACTTGTTCACATTTTTGTTCTTTTTTTTTGAAACCGGTTGTTCAAATAGTAAAAATTCAAAGATTCAGTTTTTAAATTATTAGGTTGATGCAAAAATAATATCGTTTTATTTTTGTACATGAAGTTGAATGCCAAAGACGACATTATTTCTACACCAACCTCATATGTTTAAACTAACCCCTGCCTATAATGAATAGTAGATTATAAATATGCTTAGCCAGACAATTAGTCTTAACAGCTTTGTTAGTAGTCACAACTAGAATGTCTATGTGAAAATAACTTGCAAAATAATAATCTAAATAATTCAATTGATTTCAATATAATGGCTCTCCCTGGTGGTGAGATCCAACGTTCACTTTTTATTTTTTTAAACCGTTTGTTAAACTAACCCTTGTCTGTAATGATTAATCTAAATATTAATTTACTTGTCTGACGTCCGGTGTCATAAAACCATCATCATCGCAAGCATTAATTAATGAGAAATGAATTACCCCCCTCCTTTATAGTCACTCTTTATCAATTAAAAATCATTAAAACCAAAAATTTTCAAAACAAAAAAACATGGCTATCTGTTTACGGTTTCAAATTGACTATTTTATTTTATAATTAAAAATAAGTCATGTTAAGAGGAGAGTAAGTTTTTTTTTTATTATAGTTTATTTTAAAATTTAAAAAATATGTACAAATGAATTGATATCTGTTCCTTTAGAATTTATATAAAAAATTATTCAGAAAAAACCCCCCAAAAAACAAAACAATGTGTTTTGTGTTGAATTTTCATTGAAAAAAATGTAATTTTTAAAAATTAATTCTTTTTACTTTTAAAAGCTTAAAAAGAATTTAATAAAAAAATGTTTTAAATTCGTTGTTATTTGTTTTATTTTTTATTCATTTTATTTATTATGTGTTTTTAAAATTTTCAACTACCCTGGAATTTCCACAGATTCTGCTAGTAGATTATAATTAAAGTTGAAAATTAGTCCCCCCCCCCTCGGATCGACCAGACAATTAGTCTTAAAATCTTTGTTAGTGGTCACAGCTAGGATGTCCATGGTAGTTAGATGAATAGGCCTTGAGATTTTAAAGTCATCTCAAAGGATTTTCCAATATGTCAGATAACAAACGTTCCAGCATCAAACCAAATACACATTATTTTTATTTATTTTTTTTTTTTAAATAAAACGTTATTTTCAAATTCCACCAAGTGAAACGGTGCCACCAAGTTAAATTTTTCAGATGACCAATCAAATAATTGTTTACATGATGAAACATTTTATACATTTATCACAACTTATGCTTTGTTTCTATTATTGAAAATACCACATGCATGACAGCACATGACGTCATGCAGCATTGCTTTCTGGGATACGTACAGGCTTTCAGTTGTGTAATCATTTTTCTTGTCAGAATGTGACAGGGTGATGGAGTCAGCATCAACGGGTCGGAATCAAATAAATTTATTGCTTTAGGAGTCCTTACTTGGTACTTATGTAGAATAAGGACTGTGCTGAAATAATAATTACTATTTAGAAAACCATTCTTAACTCACATGTAACTAAATTGAACACACACTTTGTGACCATCATGAGAAAAATATTCTGACTCTCTCACGTGACCGGTGAGAAATGAAATAGATAAGATAGATGAGAGGGAGAGGGGTGGTGGTGAAAGGGAGAGGGCGTAAGAAAGTTCCCGTTTTAACCCTTTTTAGATAGGAATAATCACGTGAGAGAGTCGCATATTTTTCTCATGATGGTCACAAAGTATGTGTTCAATTTAGTAGAACATTATAATTGAAAACTGATACCCAACGATAAAGGTCATAAAAATTTTTTTTTCAAAATCTTTTTTTTTTTTTATTTTGAAAGTTAAGTTTGTAATCGATGAGGTTAATGTGAAAAAAAGAAAAAAAAAGTATAAAATGTGGAATTTAGGGGTGGGGGTCAATTTCCTAAACATCGGCCGATTTTTTCAATGAAGGTTTTAAAATAAAGTTGTTGTTTTCATTGATTGAGATTGTCGGACTGACTTCCTCATCTTGGTTGTTATTGTCACAACGTTTCGGCCGTTTTGCCCTCCGGCCTTCGTCAGGTGAACGGTTTGTTAGGAGTCTCGAACCCAACCCTTTATTATTATTACGGGGGTACCGTGTTCGGACTCCAGCTAGGCTTTGGGACATAGTTGCTGATTCTCTGTTTTTCAATGTTACTTTTTCACTGCCTTCGTTCAGGATTGAACTCAGCACCTTTGGGTAACTGTAAACTTTGATACAACGTCTAGGACCACTCGGCCATATGTCACTAGGACATAGGACCACTCGGCCATATGTCACTAGGACATAGTCCTAGTGACATATGGCCGAGTGGTCCTAGACGTTGTATCAAAGTTTACAGTTACCCAAAGGTGCTGAGTTCAATCCTGAACGAAGGCAGTGAAAAAGTAACATTGAAAAACAGAGAATCAGCAACTATGTCCCAAAGCCTAGCTGGAGTCCGAACACGGTACCCCCGTAATAATAATAAAGGGTTGGGTTCGAGACTCCTAACAAACCGTTCACCTGACGAAGGCCGGAGGGCAAAACGGCCGAAACGTTGTGACAATAACAACCAAGATGAGGAAGTCAGTCCGACAATCTCAATCAATGAAAACAACTCATCTCAAAAATACAGACAATTACTAAAGTTGTTGTTGTTTTCTTTAGTGAGACAATGTTATCGTTCCACCCTGTACTGGTCAAAGTGTTTGCTTATGGACTGGGATATTGGAGTTCAATCCTCTGTTAAGACATACAAAAAACTTTTAAAAAATGGTACTTGATGTTCCTATTTACAATGCCTCCCCACGGGACAGAGTTAGACACCAGGGTCGTTTTTTAATGTGGAGAAAAGGAACAAAAATAAAAATTGTCTCAGTCGTGAAGGATTTCTCCTCCACTGACAAAACAAGAAATTGAAGTGTATATCTGAAGAACAGATACTGCACTTTGATCCTGACCCGAAGGCCAAGAAGATGTTCACTTGTTAAATATTTCGCATTATAAGGGGTGAATCAAGAGCAAGTGGAGTAATCCTGGAAATGGAGTTATGCCCTCCCCTACATCTTGATATAGCAGTTAATGAAAAAAAGCCTTTGAGTCGCCTTTGACTATAGTTTGTATTTTGCATAAGTACCCTTTATTTACTTGCCTTCTCGCAGGAGAAATGTTAGGTTCAAGATCATCATTTTATGGGAGAGTATCCAGCTTCCTAAGAAGTGGCATTCTAGATGCAACAAAAATGAAAAATTTCTTTAATCGAGAAGGATTTTTCCTCTTCTAGCAAAAGACAGAACGGATACATTTTGAATCAGTATTTACGTTTCTTCCTATCACAAGAAGTCAGACAGTCGAAATTGAACCCCCCCTCATACAAAATGAAGTTCATAAAAATGCTTGAACAGCCCCATCAGCATTTCCTAGAAAAAGCCCCTCGCCCAATTAGCAATAAACTAATCCATTCTCAAAGCTTGAGAAGATAAAGCCTATGAGAATAACCTCCTAGAACTGCACAGAACAATACCTTAGCTGAACATAAGATCATCTAGTTTAAAATGACTTTACTCTGTCAGATTGATTGTTAAGGATGTATCCTGGAATGGTATGAGCAACTTAGCTTCTGTGCGGGGAATCAGTCAGTCAATTTTCACCAGCTAAAAAAACTATATGTGATGAAGAATATTTCTAACTAAAACAATTTCGAAATATTTGTGCCATTATTAGGCAGAAAGATGACCACCTTTTAATAATGGCACAAAACTTTGATATTTTTTGCGCTGGTCATTTTTTTATATATAAAATTGTTAACTTTGTTTTTAACTTTAATTTTTTACATTTCATCCAATAAAAAAAAAGATGACAAAAATGTAAAATTCACAAAGATATCAAAATCATGTGGCCCTCATTAACATCAAAACACATCAATTTGTGGAAGATGTTGCGTTAAAAATGGTGGTCTGGGTTAAGCGTTTGAGGTACTGATAGCACATCCATAATGAAAACGCTGTTGAGATGATAGTTTATAATGTTTCTAAAATTTTTGAGATGAAGATTGGTTATCCGTATTATTTGGATTCTTTGGACTGCTATTCTCATTTTGAGTGATATTTCCACAATGTTTCAGTCGATGTAATTTCCGATCTTCTTCATGTGTATCTTGTCAAACTCAGGAATATGGACAGAATTCTTTATTTACTTCACTGCTCTTGTTCAGCCATGACTGGATAGAGGTCCTAAATAATTCACAATTGTATTTTTCGGTCGCCCACACTGAGAATTGGACTTTCAGGAGAATATCACTTTCACAATTGATTTTTTCCAAGTACTCTAACCACTGAACCACAGGTCCTTGCGGACAATTATAGTACGGATTTTAGGAGCCTTAGACCTATTTTTAGTTCTGCTTGTAAATATCACTATTTATTACTAATTATTATTACTATATATATATATATATATATATATATATATATTTATATATTTATATATAAATATATATATATATACTAGCATTTCAGCCCGGCGTTGCCCGGGTGTTTGGCGGTGTATGTTGAGCAAAAAAAAAAAAAAGTGGTAGTAGGAAAGCAGGCTCGACCCCGTACTGTGAAGGAGGAAAAGAACGGAAAAAAAAAACGTGACGTCTTTGCTGTTACAACCACCATCAAACCGGGAGTGACGTAGATTTTAATTTTCGTTGTAGTCTGAAGGCAACTTACTCAAATTGTC
Source organism: Euprymna scolopes (assembly GCF_053919585.1). Taxonomy (NCBI): domain Eukaryota; kingdom Metazoa; phylum Mollusca; class Cephalopoda; order Sepiida; family Sepiolidae; genus Euprymna; species Euprymna scolopes. The sequence goes on from NC_136506.1 coordinate 107,051,613, forward strand.
TAAAATTCCATGCATTCGTATACAATACTACTTATCCATCCATCTATATTTAACTATACTTACAGAATATGCAATAACCTATATCTATCAGGTATAACTGTACTCCATATCAAATGTTCTCTTGTATCTATACTGAGCATATATTATCTTTCAGTCTTACTAAATATTCGGTTTGGGCACCAAATCATAATTTCTAATAGCAAGTAAATCATACTTTAACACTTTATCCTAATCCTAAACCTACTAAACCATATCTAACCATACATTCCTAAACCTACTAAACCATATCTAACCATACATTCCTAAACTTACAAAACTATATCTAACCATACATTAACTCGTCTCTCTCAATCCAATGCTGTTGCAAATTTAGTTACTTCCACTGCATGAATTTTTATCTATACCCTCTCCCATTAAAATGAAAATGGAAAGCATAGTAATGTCCTTTTTTAACCACGTTTGAGGAGTGAAAATTTTCTGTAGAAGCTAACCTAAATACCCGATTTTTTCAGGAGATATTAACCTAAATAACCAATTATTATTAACTACCCATGCGGGGTCACAGAAATACCTGAATTAGGACCCAGGCGCGGGGCGAACCCCCTCGGAGCTCATGGACCCGTAGGTCTTCCCAGGCCATCCGTCTAGGAGAAGGAAAACTCTGAAACTAAACCTAGGGGAGGGAGGTCTCTTCAGTCCTGGACGACAACCTTCCTAGAGCTGGTGACTCAAACAAATCACCGGTTGGCAAACCTAAACTGCTTAAGGAGGAGATAGACTGTCTATCGCCCGGCTTTCATACTCCTTCTTTGCCTATTGGCCAGGCGTAGAGGTACTATCACAGGGACTCATCTGAATCACCCAGTGGTTGACCTTGTTTCCTGACTAGGGCAATGAACGCCGCTTTTCCCCGTTCCCGCCACATCCCATCCCCCTAAACTGGACACAGTGGTGTGCTTCAGTGCCATATATGTCGGTGCAGTTGGACTGGGCTGGCTTTGCCTAATGGATTGAGAGTACCGGATTGACAGTTTCTCGCTGCTGTTTCTGACTGATAGTACAGGAGCCCTAACTCTTTAGTAGCGCTTAGAGCGGCTGCTCTATCAACAGTTGTAAAATATCGGGATGTTTGTAGTACCATGTCACGCATGGAAAAGGACCCTGCACTCATCCCCGGTGGGCTTTCCTGAGGCCACAATCCTGTGGGTGAGGACAGCTGATGGTCTACTTGTATTGCATGTCTGGTATTCTGCACAACTACTTGTCCAGCACCCCCTCACTCACTCACCCTAACTGAAACTTTTAAATAAAATAAAATGAAATGACAGCTCAAGCAAAAGTTACATTTAAACCAGGACCAAACTCAAAGAAAACCAACCTGACTCCTCCCTTGAGGCTTGCATTTACTAATATCTGCGGGCTTAGAACTAACTTAGATGATGTTGAGTCATTTCTCCTTGTAAACACCCCGGATATCTTAGCATTAAGTGAAACTAACCTTACTCCTCCATTCCCTCTAACTGCTTTAACATGCCTGGTTATCTCCCACTCTACCGTAAGGACTCGGACAGACATATGCATGGGCTTGGAGTCTATATTCGTAACACCCTCCCCCTGACTAGAGAAATAAAACTAGAATCAGAGGACCATGCCTTTATGTGCTTCAAACTAAATATGCAACACAATATTAGCTACTTGTATTTTCTCTACCGCTCTCCCTCAAACCAAGACTGTACCCTAATAAACAAAGTCTCAGACAGCATAGACATAGCACTCTCCCTCGATACTAGCGCACAAATACATGTATTTGGCGACTTCTATGTCCACCACAGTAACTGGCTAGGATTCTCTAATCACACAGACGTAGCTGGTAGCACAACACATAGCTTCTCTATATCCCATTCCCTATCTCAGTTGGTTACATTTCCGGCACGTTTCCCAGACCAGCAAGATCAACATGCCTCACTTCTAGATCTCTTTCTGACAACGGTTCCCGATGACTGTACAACAAATGCCCACAGTCCACTTGGGAATGCTGATCACGCTGTGATAATGGTAGAAATCAGCCTAAATTCTCGCCCTAAAACTGAAGACCCACTACTCAAAACAACGAGGTATTGCAAAAAGGCAGATTGGGAAGCCATCAGGGAGCTCATCAGAGATGCCCCATGGCAAAATATCTTTACTCTTCCAGCGGAACAGTGTGCAAATGAGACCACTGAATGGTTCAAAACTGCAATTGAAGCACATGTTCCCGCACGGAAATTCTATAGCAAGCCCCACTCTCTCCAATGGTTTACTTCTGCTTGTGCAGCTGCCATTTGTCAAAAGCAGCATGCGTTCCACAGATTCAACTGACATAAGTCCAGCTCAAATAAACAAAAGTTTATAGAAGCTAGAAATAATTGTAAGAGAGTGATAGAGACAGCTAAGACAGATTACTCTGAAACCACCAGAAAACACATCGAAGCACAGAAATTAGGAACCCGGGATTTTTGGAAAATCTACAACAGCGTAGTAAATAATGGACAGTCAACTATTCCCCCACTATCAAACAATCATGAGGTTGCTTGCACGGCAACTGACAAGGCTAATCTGCTTGCCAGTCAGTTTGCCTCAAACTCCACATTGAACTCGGTACACCTTATTTTCCTCTGCGAACAGACGCCACACTAGACGATTTGAAAATCACCCCTTCTCAGGTACATGCTATTATAAAAAACCTAGACACCTCAAAAGCATGTGGACCAGATCTCATCCCAGCTGTGCTATTAAAAAAATGCTCTGCCGAGGTTGCTCCAGTTCTCTCCAAACTTTACAATAAATGCCTTAACGAATCTTGCTTTCCCGACTGCTGGAAAACCGCCTCTGTGGTACCAGTCTTCAAGAATTCTGGTGAAAGAACTGACCCACTAAATTATCGCCCCATTAGCCTCCTCCCGCTTTTCGACAAAATATTTGAGTCCTTAGTTAATCAAGCCCTAGTCCAGCACCTAACAGCTGCTAAACTCCTCACTGACAAACAATATGGATTCAGGCAAGCCCGTTCAATAGCAGATATCTTAACTGTAGTTTCTGAACGTATATACCGTTCATTGGACAAAACAGAGGAGGGTAGAGCGGTGGCCCTTGATATATCTAAGGCTTTTGACAGGGTATGGCACGATGGTCTTCTAAGGAAAATTAGATCATATGGAATCACTGGAAGAATTCATAATGTAATTAAATCCTTCTTAAGTAATAGAAAAATCAAAGTTGTCCTCGACGGTTGTACATCTAAACAATATGACATAAATGCGGGAGTACCTCAGTGGTCTATCCTTGGACCTCTATTATTCCTGATATTCATAAATGACCTCCCTGATAAAATTGTTTCGGAGATGGGTACATTTGCCGATGACACCACTCTCTATAACAGACATGAGGGGAAAACAAATGAACACATATCCAAGGAAATGGCAGAAACACTAGAGGATGACCTCCAATCCGTAGTGGAATGGGGACAAAAATGGATGGTCACATTCAATGCTGCTAAGACTAAGCTTGTTTCCTTCAATAACTACAAAAACCCTTCTCTACCATCAATAGCAATGGCCAAGAACACATTGCCTGAAAGTACTTCTTTTAAACTCCTCGGTCTAACGATTCCAGGGAATATGAACTGGAATAGATACATTGAGAGCATTGCCAAGTCTGCTGCAAGGAAGGTTGGCTCCCTCTACCGTGCTAGAAAATTACTTATGCCTGATAGTATCCTATACCTCTATAAGGCCACCATTCGCCCATGTATGGAGTACTGTTGTCACATCTGGGCTGGTGCATCTGCTGCTTGTCTCTCGCTCCTGGACAGGGTTCAAAAGAGAGTCGCCAACCTGATAGGTCCTGAACTGTCATCTAGGCTTCAGCCTCTGTCCCATCGACGAGATGTTGCATCCCTCTGCCTGTTCTACAAATACTTTAATGGTGAATGCTCTGACGAACTGCAAACACTTGTACCTCCCCGACGTAACTACCCCCGACAAACCCGACAAGCTAGTAAGTCTCATCCCTTTACAGTAGAGATCCCTAGGTGCAAGAAAGCCTATTACTCCAATAGTTTCTTCCCCAGAACTGCGGGTCTTTGGAACTCCCTTCCAGGATTCTGCTTTCCCAACTGCACTGATATGCAGAAGTTCAAGTGTAATGTTAACAAACATCTTTCTACTCATCTCCCTTCATAATGACCCTGCTAATAAAGTCCCTGATAGTAGCCCCCTGCTTCAAAGTGGCACTGTGCCTTGTTTGGGGTGAAAATTGAATTAAAAAAAATATATATATATTGATATATATATATTGATATATATATTGATATCAATATATATATATTGATATATATTGATATATATATATATTGATATATATTGATTTATATATATTGATATATATATATATATTGATATATATATATTGATATATATATATATATTGATATATATATATATATTGATATATATATATATTGATATATATTGATATATATATACATTGATATATATATATATATATATTGATATATATTATTGATATATATATATATTATTGATATATATATATATATATATATTATTGATATATATATATATATATATATATATATATATATATTATTGATATATATATATATATATATATATATATATATATTATTGATATATATATATATATATTGATATATATATATATATATATATATTATTGATATATATATTGATATATATATATATTGATATATATATATATTATTGATATATATATATATATATTGATATATATATATATATATATATTATTGATATATATATTGATATATATATATATTGATATATATATATATATATATATATATATATTGATAGCTTATTCATTTTTGTAATTTTTTTTTAAATATTTCTTGTTGCTCTTTCAGCTTTTGTTCCCCCACACACCTTCTATTTTTAGATGACTCACACGTATGTTATTTCTGATTGCTAACTAGGAATATCCTACATACCTCCACTCCCCGACTCCATTAACCTTCCTTCCCTCCGACCTCATCAAATCACAGCATTTTCCGCATCCCCATCTTCCTCATCCCTCCCCTCCTCCTTTTCTGCACTGATGTTGTGATGCCATTGCTACAGGCAGCTAAATTCCAGGAAATTAAGTATGGACCAAGCAACATTGAAAATGGTCCAGGGTTGCAGGTGTGTGTGTGTGTGTGTGTGTGTGTGTGTGTGTGTGTGTGTGTGTGTGCGCGTGCTTTAACACTCTCCTGTCACCATACTCGCGATGAAATAAAAGATAAAATCTTGCTAATGGAATTCGATTCTAGTTATAGAAATATTTTGACATCATGTCCAGCAAAGTTCCATTTATAAATCGGGGAGTGGGAGCTTAACAATTATGAATAGAGATTTAGACTTCATGTATATATATAATAATGGAATCAAAAGGATGTAATGTTTTCATGATATACACAATGGTAAACATCAATCTAATATAAATACCAGTATTTATACATAGATAATTTAATCCAAACTGAATAAAAGAGCTTAATACGTGATAAAGACTAGAGCTTATTATAAGAGAAAGAAAATTAAAATTGTAAGTTGAACTTTACAATCAAAATTTATTGTTCGACTGAATACTCTAAAAAAACAATTTACAAAGTCCTTATTCCGCAGAGTTTCAAAGAATGCTATTCTTTCTATTCTTCTCATGACAGGACAGAAGGCAATCAGCAAATTATATTTGTAGCAATGCTAGAATTAGTTATGGCATTAAGTGAAACCGCAACTTATTGTAGTCATAAATTGGCAAGAAAAAAAGGTGAAAAAATGTTGGATATGTAAAAAAAATATAAGAACAAACTTTTTCTAATTAAGCCGGCGATGAAAATTGACATGCTGCTTTTCTCTCCATTTTATTTTTCGACCCCATTTGACTGGAGATCAACTTCTCTTTGGGTTACTGCACTGTCCGAAAAAAAAAACAATTTCCATTATTTCAGCTGCTTTGAAAACTTTCAAACCGGACTATATGCATCATTACACTGGACTTAATTTTGGACTCCATTCTATCTAAAAACTATTTTCGCCTTTCAGATTACCTGAGAGAATTTTCATGCAGTGCTGAAATATTATGCGCGGTTTGTTTTTATATTTTATTTAAATATCCAACATTTTTTCACCTTTTTTTCTTGCCAATTTATGACTACAATAAATTGCGGTTTCACTTAATGCCATAACTAGCAAATTGTAGCATTGCTACAAATATAATTTGCTGATTTCTTTCTGTCCTCTAATGAGGAGAATAGCAAGAATAGCATTCTTTGAAACTCTGCGGAATAAGAAAATGAAAAAGGAAAAAAAAGGAAAATTATTTATATATTCATCAACGTTTACTCTTTATTTCAAGACTTCTTCAGGGTAATTTCTTCAAATCAATAAATCAGTCATCTTGAAGAAATCTTGAAATAAAGACAAAATAGCTATACATTATATATATAGCTGTTTAACAGTGCAAAACTTATAAATTGATTTAAAGAAAATAGCCAACAGTTAATTATTGGACTGTACAAACAAATTTTTGCTAAAGACTTAATGGGATGTGCATATAGATTTTATCGAGGGTGAAAAAAAAACCCAGAAAGCCGGGTGGGAATATGAATAAAATAAAATATTTACAATTATTTAAAATATATGCACAAGTGGAGACAAAGCGAAGTTAAAATATATCCCCAAATAAGTCTAATGACTTGACAACTTCTTTCTGTCAGGAGATAGAGGGCCTACGTGAGAGAATGGAGACTGACTCCAAATCCTGCAAGTGATTCTGAGAGTCAGCCGGGTGTAAAATTCTGAAACACTCCATTTTATACGCATTGGCACATGCTGGATTTTCATAAAGGTGTTGGTCAATGGCAGATTTCAAGATGGAAGAGATGAGGTGAGAACAACAAGGCTTGCCCAATCTTTGCTGCAATATGTTGGTTAATTCGAGTTGGCAAACTTAAGGAGATTCGACCCATATAGTTAGAAGCACACTGACAATTGAATGAAGTAAAAAAAAACTTCAAGAAACTGAGACATGTGCATGCGAGTATTGTTTTTTCTAAATAGTTCACTTCTTGTAAGCAAAAAAATAGAATACTCGAGCTAAGATCGAAACCAAAAGTTTAAGAAATTTAGTCAAGTATGATAACCATTACACCAGCTTGACACGACATTTACAAAGTGTTTTCAAAAAGTTTTATTCTTAACATAAAGAAGCTGTCATGTTTCTCGACTATGCATGCACATTCATGAAACAGTTGACAAACAAATAAAAACTTGATTACTCCCAAGCACCAATTTGCTAATTTTGACCCCTTGGGGGCCCTTTTTTCCGGATGAAAATCAATTAAAAAGTTTTCCACATGTCTGAATACCCTATATACCAAATTTTATAAACTCAGACTTCATCGGTTTCTAACATGTTTTGGAGATTTCTTATCAATATATTTGTACTAACATTATAGATAGAAAAAAAAAATTTTTTTCCAACAAATTTCTCTTCATGAAATAATTACCTCAAGATCAGTTATGGTTTTCGAGGGTTGGGAATTTTTGGAATTTATCCTACAAAAGTAACTTGTCAACAATGGCTGATGGATGTCATGAAGTGGACTAATCATTTTGTCATGTCTGTTTGTTTTTTTGTTTGTTTTTTTGTTATATCTGTCTGTTTTTGTTTGTTTTTTGTCATATCTTTCTGTTTATTTGTCATGTCTGTTTGTTTGTTTTTGTTTTTTGTCATCTGTTTGTTTTGTCATGTTTGTCTGTTTTTTGTGTTTTTTTTTTGTCATATCTATCTATCTGTTTGTTTATTCGTCATGTTTGTTTGTTTGTTTTGTCATGTCTGTTTGTTTGTTTTTTTTTGTTTTTTGTCATATCTGTTTTTTTGTTTGTTTTTGTGTTTTTTTGTGTTTTTTGTTGTATCTATCTATCTGTTTGTTTATTCGTCATGTCTGTTTGTTTGTTTGTTTGTTTGTTTTGTCATGTCTGTTTGTTTTTTTGTTTGTTTTTGTTATATGTATCTGTTTGTTTGTTTTGTCATGTCTGTTTTTTGTGTTTTTTTGTTGTATCTATCTGTTTATTCGTCATGTCTGTTTTGTTTTTTGTCATGTCTGTTAATTTTGTATTACTACTGCTAACTACTACAATTACTACTACTACTACTACTACTACAATTACTACTACTACTATTACTACTGCTGCTTCCAAACTTCTGGCACCTGATATTCCCATCTAAGTACTGACCAGGTTCAAGATGGCTTAACTTTTTCGATGTGATATATACATAATACTATCTTTTGTAATGATATCTGAAAGTTTTTTTAGTAACAACTCAAACTGTCAACATACAGAGATAAAAAATATGTTTATTACTGTAAATAAACACTGCAATAGGTAGTTACCAGTTGGGTAACTGTCATGTAATGTATACGGGGAATGGTCCAGCTGTATTCGTACTACCATCGTACTCTTCAGCACTAACATTACTTTCATTTATGTGCTATTCGATATAGTTTTACTTTTAGACAAATTGCTTTACCAAGGCTTGAAAGTCCTGCCTACTCTACTACTTTACCCATAACTAACGAGTGTAAAAAAAAAAACCCAAACAATTCATACCTTTCCTAAATATACACGAAAAACTGACTTTACAACTAGTACCATTTCCAAACTCATATCTCCAAATAATCACCCATCTAATTACTGACCAGGTTCAAGATTGCTTAACTGTGAAATAGTTTTTTGTAGAATTACCAATATGATATAAATGTAATACAATGCTTTGTGATATTAAAAGTATTTAATTACAACTACATCTGCCAGCATACAAATATATAAAAAAAAATATTTATTATTGTAAATAAACAATCCACAGATAGTCGGATAACTGACTTGTAATGTATACGGGGAATGGTCCAGCTGTACTCATACTGCTCATACTACCGTCGTGCTCTTCGACATTAACATCACTTTCATTTATATGCTATTCGATATAGTATAGTTTTACTTTTCGACGAATTGCCTTACCAAGGCTTGAGGGTCCTGTCTACCCTACTATTCACCTATAGCTAACGAGTGTAGAAACGGTTTCATATTTATAAGCAATTATGTGAGAGAAAGTAAATTTAAAACCACTACAACTTCAACTCTGGCACTCCCAAATAATCACCCATCTAAGTACTGGCCAGGTTCAAGGTTGCTTAACTTTGGTAATTCGATAATAAGCTATTTCACTATGATATACATATAAAACAATGTTTTATAATGTTAAAAGTATTTAATTAATAATTCGAACTGCCAAGAAATATAAAAAATATTTTGAACTGTAAGTGTACAATGTAATAGGTAGTTACAAGTTGAGTTAATGGATTGTAATGCATACGGGGAACGGCCCGGCTATACTTTTATTACCATCGTATTCCTCAAGGTTAGCATTGCCATCTTTGATATGCTACTCAGAATAGTTCAGCACTGGTATTTCAAAATAATCACCCATCCAAGTACTGGCCAAGTTCAAGATTGCTTAACTTTGTTAATTCAATAAGAACCTATTTCAATGTGATATAGATATAAAATAATATTTTATAATGTTAAATTCTAACTGCCAACATACAAATACAGGGTGCTTTTTTAGCGGTGGCAAACTTTCAATTAACAACTCGGCTTTCTTTAATTGCAGATTTGGCAACTATTAGTTATTTTGAGTTCAGCTTGGTTTGGCAATTCATCATAAATACACTGACACCCGAGCAGCATTTGCCAATTACAAATGTTACGATCAATTTACTGAGAAAAACATTTGATGGACAAGTAATTTTGTAGGGAGAATAGGGATCAACTGGTCTCCAAATTAATTTTTTGTGTGTGAGATACGTGCAAGTCACAGTCCTTCTTGAATGTGCGATATCTCCCCATGTTCATGAAATTAAAGACATTGGGGTGCATTAATAAAGACGAAAGTTCGGGAATATTTGCATAAATTGTAAAGGTATTGCCGAAAGTTTTTAGTGACTGAAGAAATCCTCCAAGACTGAGGAAGTTATTAAAGTCAGCGTAATTTTATGAAGAAAAAAAAAACTGTGCGAATGCAAAATACTAGTAGGGAAAAAGTTTATGAGCAAAAAAGAAAATTCATCCATTGTTGTTTGCGTAAGTTTCATCAGTAACAGATCGAGTATTTTGCCCGTTTTTTTTTTTTTTTTTTTTTTTTAACTTTTACTTGTGCAGATTTTTATGTGGGTAGAAAGGAGTCCATGGTGATAATTTCGAGCAGTGGCTGCACAGTGCACAGCCTGCGACAAGCTCTGTAGATTACGGAATCGTTGCTGAGATTGGTATTAGACGCGATGTATGTGATAACCACGGGTAGCGTCGATAGTGACTTGCTGAAATGCTGTCTGGACTGTTTTGATTTTTGGCGCACTAGTGCTAGTGCTTATATATGGAATTTCTTGAATGTTCCAACTCAATCGCTATCTTGGCGATTCGTGACAAAATCAAATTGTTACTGAAATAAATAGCTTCTGGTCTTTATTTTATTTTATTTATTTATTTATTTTTTTGTTTCTTCATTTTTCTTTCTTTGAAAATTGTAATGCTAGGTATGGGTCAGCCAGACCAGCTGCCGACATTTCCCTGCTTTTTATTGAAACCAACCGAGAGCTCTTTTTAGTATCCTCGTTGTTCCCTTAAGTGCAATTGTCTGGATCTCTTTTGCACTTGGTTCACCAGGAATATTAGTTAGGTAGGACTTCAGGTTCTTCTTCATAAGCCCTGTGGCACCTATAATAACTGGTATGATTGATATCTCCTTAAGATTCCAGTTTTTTTTTTTTCATGACGAACGATTTGATTTTTTTTATTATTGCATTTTCACTCCAAACAAGGCACAGTGCTACTTTGATGTAGGGGGCTCCTATTTGGGATATAATTTGTAGGGGTACTATGTAGGGATGTCTGTTTACATTACACTTGAACTTTTGCCTGTCAGTATAGTCGGGGAAACAGGAACCCGGAAGGGAATTCCAAAGTCAAGCAGTCCTAGGGAAGAAACTATTAGAGTAGAAGGATTTCTTACATTTAGGGATTTCTACTGTGTAGGGGTGGGATTTTGCTGCTTGTCGGGTTCGGCGGGGGGGTATTTATGTCGAGGTGGTACTAGGGCTTGTAGTTCGTTGGAGCATCTACCATTAAAGTACTTGTAAAAGAGACAGAGGGATGCAACATTTCATCGATTGGACAGAGGTTGAAGCTTAGATGACAGTTCAGGACCTATCAGGTTGGCGACCTTCTTTCAAACCCTATCAAGGAGCTAGAGACTGATGCACCAGCTTAAATGTGACAACAATACTCCATACATGGGAGAATGGTGGCCTTGTAGAGGTACAGGATACTTTAAGGTATAAGTAACTTTCTAGCATGTTAGAGAGATCCCACCTTCTTTGCAGCAACCTTGGCAATGCTCTCGATGTATCTGTTCCAACTCATGCTCCCTGTGAACGTTAAGTCAAGGAATTTGATAATTTCAGGTAATGCATCTTTAGCCATAGCTATTGGTAGTTGAGAAGGTTTCTTGTAATTATTAAAGGACACAAGCTTAGTCTTGGCAGCATTCCATTTAAGATCAGGAGTAAACGTCAAGCCCAGAAGCTTGTCAAAACATGAGGCATCCCAAGACGAGAGCCATTCATTTCAATTGATGCCAGATGGGGATCAGAGGGTTGATGATGTAAAGATAGGAGCTTGGTTTTAGATGCATTAAAAGTAACAAGCCACCTCTTTCCCCATTGTACCACTTGCTCAAGATCAGAGGAAAGAGAATCAGAGAGAACTTGGTCGTTTACGGTCTTAGATGTGCTACCATAGATAGTAGTGTCATCAGCATAGATGTCTACGAATGATGTAAGTATGTGATTTGGGAGAGCATTAATGTAGATCAGGAAGAGAGTTGGGCCCAGGATGAACCCCTGAGGGACTCCAGCATTAATACTAAGAGCTTCTGATTTCTGCCCATCAACCACTACTCTTATGAACCTATCGGAGAGAAATGATTTAATAATTGAGAAGACATTTCCAGCTATACCGTAGCTGGAGATCTTGTGAAGTAAACCTTTATGCCATATGGTACCACAAAAGAGGTTTTTCAGCAGATTTAGCTGGTCAGTACAATTTCATAAAATGAACATGCCAACTGGCCACCTTGTTCATGCAATTTAATCCCATTAGATTATTTTCTGTGGGGATATGTAAAATCTCATGTGTATGCTGATAAAGCAGACACGATAGACCATTTGGGAGGCAACATTCAACGCATTATTGCCGAAATACAAACTAATTTAATGCGTAGAGTTTGTGAAAATTGGATCTCTAGATTACGCCCTATAGATGGGAGCTGTAGTGGCCATATGTCCGAAATTGCATTTAAATTATAAATGCCAAAAATTAATCTTTGGAATAAACCACATAATTGTATAAATTTCCTGTGATTTATTTTAGTTTAAAAAAAAAAAATTATAAAAAGGTTTATTACTTATGAATGAATGAAATAGATAGTTACAAGTTGATAACTGACTTGTAATGTATATGGGGAATGGCCCGGCTATACGCCTGTTATCGTAGTACACCTCCAGGTTAACATCGCCGTCCTCGGAATAGTTCATTGTATAAGGAAGGGGTGCCCGGGTGTGCTAGTATTTTCTCTACAACAGTATGCAACATTAAAAACAACAACAACAACAACAAAACGAAGAGAATCTCCAGTTAAGTCATTCCTTGTGACTAAACTCACTTTAGGTCGTCAGTCCTGTCAATTTCCTGTCTTTCTTATCTCATCCGCCACCCCTCGGGCAGCGCCCTTACCTCTCCCTCACACACTTATCGGCATTTCTCTTTATGTTGTCAATTGTGTCGGCCCGTTATGTCTCCCTTGTTGACGAGTATATTTCCTTTTCTTTTGATTCTAGTTCTCATCACATTTTCCATCTGTCTCTCCACGACGTCGTCATCGTCGGCCATTGTTTTTCCACGCGAGCGCATTCCACTGGCCGTGTGCAGCAACACCAACCTGATATTGAAAGCAATCAATAAGAGGATAAAAGCTCAATTTGTACTTTAACTTTATGCTCTCTCTCTCTCTCTCTCTCTCTCTCTCTCTCTCACACACACTCACACACACACACACACACACACACACACACACACATTTTTTCTCCTACCTTTCATTTCCGATACTGAAAGCATTAATTGGAGGATAAAAGCTCAATTTGTATTTTATTTTACTCTCTATCTCTTTCCCTCTGTCTCTTTCATTCTTTCTTTCATTCTTCTTTTGTTGTTGTTGTTCTTCTTCTTCCTTCCTTCCTTCCTTCATTTCTTTCTTTATTTCTTTCTCTTTTCTTTATTTTATTTTATTTTAATTATTTTTCCTCTGATTTCCCCTTTTTTTCTTTTATTTTATCGTTCCGCGTCTCTTACTTTAAATTTTACCCACTTTTATGTTTTCTCGCTATCTATCTATCTATCTATCTATCTCTTTCTTTCTACCCCGTTCTTTCTCTCCGCTCCCTCTCTCTCTCTCTCTCTCTCCCCCCCTCTCTCTCTCTCTCTCTTTCTGCCTTTCTTTGTATCTTATCCTCCTACCTTTCATGTCGATACTGAAACTGAAAGCAATCAATAGGAAGATAAAGGTTCAATTTGTCCTTTATTTATCCTCTCTCTCTCTCTCTCTCCCTCTCTCTCTCTCTCTCTCTCTCTCTCTCTCTTTCTTTTTTGCAGTTTACGTTTTAAACATTTTTTTTTTCTCCCAACTTTCATTTCCGGTTGTCTGCTTTATCCTATTTACATATCTTTTGCAATCTTAGTGTCTCCAGCCTGTTCCAATCTATCAACACCTCGAGCCACTTTCCCCTTATCCGTCCCCTCCCTTCTTCCCTCTCTCTCTCTCTCTCTCTCTCTCTCTCTCTCTTTATCTCCTAACTTTCTCTCTCTTCCTCTCTCTCTCTCTCTCTCGCTTACACTCTCTCTCTCTCTTTCTCTCTCTCTCTCTCTCTCACACACACACACGCACATATTCAGTCACATCCTTGTCTCTTCCACATTCATTCATATACACATGTATTAAAAACAATGGACATGTTCTACTGATTAAGACTTTGTTATTCTTTTTTTTTTTCTTATTTTGATTTAATTTTTGTAAATCTTTCACATTCACAGATAAAAAAAATTAAAAAAAATTTTTTTTTAAATCAATGAATTCGTGGTTATTTATCGAACTCACGTTATCTAATTTTATTCGATTGTTGCAAGGGCCGATTATGGAAGTTGGTTTTGCACTTTTTAGAAACAAAAGGTACGCGATAATAGACAAAGAAAAATGCAAAACATGGAATTTTTTGTTAAATACATACATTTCTAGTTTATTTATTCAACCATGACAATAAAACTTGCATCTAATGACTGATTAAATCGTCCCAAAAAGGACTTTTTTTTCCTGAAAGTGGCATTTATAATGTAGCTAGTGTTTGTCCTGAAAGGGACAGTTGTTTAATAGATGAGATAAAAAATATTTAGGTAGAACTTTCCCTATAAGCATTTACTTATAAAATAAAACTTTTTTAATGATGAGAGTCCCTTATATAACCTATAATCTTGTATGATCTAATAATAATAATAATAATAATAATTGTGCAAACGACTGCATTTTGAGTGTACAGACAAATGGTACAAGTATAAACCTGCAATAGCACTCGAAAACGAGAACCACAAAATCCTATGGGACATGGACATACAGACGGACAAACCCATCCAAGCAAGAAGACCAGATGTAATAATTAACAAGAAAGAAAAATCCTCTCAAATCGTAGACTTTGCAGTCACAGCTGACAACAGGGTGAGTATGAAAGAAAAGGAGAAACAAAGCAAATACACAGAGCTAGCCAGAGAGTTAAAAGAGATTTGGATGATGAAGAAAATCAAAATAGTACCGATAATAGTAGGAGCACTAGGAACAATTCCGAAAAACTTCAAAAAAAGAATGTCAGAAATTGGAATCAGAGGAATAACTGCAAAAGTACGACTAACGATAATGAAAACGACTGAAATATTAAGGAAACCCCTTGAATGCGGAGAATAATATAAGACAATATAACGAATAAGAGTTACAGGAAATGAAGAACACCGAAACTGCATATCTACAAGTTCTACACCCCCCAACATGCACCCCCCTCATTGTTTCATCACCGTTTCCCCCAATAAAAAAGTGATACCAAAGGGCCGAGAAGGGTCAATAAGGACTGAAAGACCAAGGAGCGAGCGCCAACCAGACCTCGGCTGGACAAGTGCAAAGAGAACTGGGACCTTGGGGAGGCTGAGTGCCACTCAAATTCCAGTATAAACCAATGGCCACTGCCAGCGAGAAATCAATGGTAAGCGGCTGTTGCGATGATGCAAATTCATTTGCAAATGCTATCAAAGGAGGTGGAGAGAGCTGGACGTCTGGGGAGACTTGTTGTCACTCAGCTTCCAGAGAACACCACAGGTTCCCAATCAGATCGTTTGTTGACTTGTGTGAAAGCTCCATGTGAGCCAATAATAATAATAATAATAATAATAATAATGGAAAAACTTGGAAAAAAGAATGGGAAAAATTAGAATCAATAGAATGACTGGAAAAATATAATGAACAACAATAATGAAAACAGCTGAAATATTACCACATCACTGTCCCACCCCCCAAAAAAAAGAAGAATAAAACCAAATAGTCAAAGAGGAAGAAAAGACCGAGGAACTGACCAGACCTCCACTGGATAAGTGCCAAGAGAACTGGGACCTTGGGGAGGCTTATTGCCATTCAAATTCCAGTGAAGACCAATAGCCGGTGCCAACAAGAAATCAATGGCAAGCAACTGTTGTGATAATGCAAATTTATTTGAAAATGTTATCGAAAGCGGTGGAGATTACTGGAAATCTGGGGAGACTTGTTGTCACTCAGCTTTCAGGGAACACCACAGGCTATTTTCAAAGATAGATCGTTTGATGACCTGTGTGAAAACTCCTTGTGAGCCAATAATAAAGCAACAACACCATACATGCCATTCAATTTCCTAATCTTTTGTGAGTGAAATGCAATTTACTCTTTTATACAATGTTCTGTTAACTACTAGTATACTCTATTTTATGACGTCACAGGCATCACCTAAATCATACTATGAAGTATTGGATAATGACTGTACCCCTTGTTGAAAAGGTTAGGGTAGTTTCCGTGATATGCTTATTGTTTTTTTCTGTTTGATGCGATAGCTCAGTTGGTAGGATTGTCACCTCACATACAGGTGACACAGGTTTCGAGTTCGGGTTTGTTCTACTGAAGAACCTCTGGGCATTTTGTAATGTAGCTAATGTTTGTCCTGAAAGGGACAGTTGTTTAACAGATGAGATAACAAATATTTAGGTAGAACCTTCCCTATAAGCATTTACTTATAAAATCAAACTCTTTTTTAGTTATGGGAGTCACTTATAAACCATATAATCTTGTATAAACCTAGTATCCAGCTTCGTGTTGCTACTTACGGTAACATCACTTGGAGAAGGTGCACCATTCCTTGTAAAAACCAGTGTGGGTTAGCCATACCGTGATTTTATTTGGGTTGCGAATACTATGTGATTTTGAATATTTAGTCAGGGTTTATTTGTTGGGAAAAGTATCCACATATCAGGTTGTTCTGACAAACTCCGACACAGAGTGACCTTAGACATTTGAGGATAGTGTCTAGTAGGCATTCAAGTTCTCTTCAGTAAGTATTCAAGTATGTGTGTGTGTGTGTGTGTGTGTGTGTTAGAAAAGATCAGTTCAAACATCAGGACCGTCAGTTTTAAATCCAAAGGGGATCAATATCTGGTCGTCTATGTCGAACTCTCTTCAGCCTCTGTTTATGTCTCCTCTGTTCTTCCCCACTAACCTAACACACACACACACACACACACACACACACACACACACTTTCGTTAAAGTTGAAGATAATCCCTGGGAGAATATTATCATGATCACAGAACAGATACTGCACTACCCCCTCCCCCCCCCAAAAAAAAAAGCTGAATACAAATTTGTATGATGTAGATATATTTTCCTTGTAGATAACAAGCCAAAGTGGAACCAACTGGGTTACTATTCCGGAGAGATGGACATAAATTATGTTATTTAGGCCATCTATTAGTATAAAGTTTCATACCCACCCACACACAAAGTTGAACCTAAATAGCATTTAAGCTGTGTATGCATGCATGTGCGTATTATCTCTGCAATATTCATATTTATTCTGACTATGTATTTCATGAATAATTTCATTTTCATATCTAATCCTATAAGTTTGCTTTTTTTTTTTTTTTTTTGCAGAGGAGTTATTCACGTTTATGACTCATCAATTTGAAAATCTTGTTTCGTCATCAATAAATTTGTCAGACTTTTTGGTTCGGAATTTTTTAGATGAGGATTGATTGTTTGGATTATTCAGACTATTATTCTCATCTAGGTTCTTATGTTATGTTCACAACGTTTCGGCCGGTGTGACTTCCAGCCTTTTTCAGATGCATCTTTTTAAACTTATGAGCGTTCTAGTCAAACTTGAGAAATTTTAAGTATGTAAATTAGAGCTCTTTATTTACACAAAGATTATCAGCTACATATGTGCATACATGTTTCTGCTACAATCTTGTTCGAAATCCATCTTCATCAGATCTTCATATTAACTTATGAAGGTCCAATGAAGCTAGATTTTGAATGAGATTGCAGCTGAAACATGTAGGCACATATGTAGTCGATAATGTTTGTATAAACCTGAAAGTATCCTGCACCTCTACAAAGCCACCATTCGCCCATGCATGGAGTATTGTTGCCACATCTGGGCTGGTGCATCTACCATTAGCTTCTTCCTCTTGGATAGGGTCCAGAAAAGGTGTTTTCAATCTAATAGGTTCCACTTTGTCAACTAAGGTCCAACCCCTGTCCCATCACTGCAGTGTTATATCTCTGTGCTTGTTTTCCAAGTATTTTGATAGAATGTGCTCTGATGAACTCGCTGCACTTATGCTTCCTTGACGTACATATTCCCAATAAACCCGTGTAGCAACAAAATCACACCTCTTCACTGTTGAAGTCCCTAAATGACATAAAGTTTTCTACTCTAATAGTTTCTTCCCTCAAGAAGCTAGACTTCAGAATTCCTTTCCTGCTACCTGCTTCCCTGATTGTACTGACATGTAGAAGTTTAAATGTAATGTAAATCAACTAGGCATGGTCTCAAATAGTAGCCCCTTATGTCCAAGTGGCAATATGCCTTGTTAGGGGTGAATGTGACTAAAGTAATTAAATAAATAAGGAACTTATACTATAATAATGCTCTATCTGTTATCGAACACTATTTTCTAAATACTGGAGGTTAATTTGATTCTAAAAAATGACAACAATACAATTATTATATGCGTGCAAATTAGAAAGTTACTTACGCCTGAGAGTATCCTGTACCTTTACAAGGCTACCATCTGCCCATGTATGGAGTATTGTTGCCACATTTGGGCTGGTGCATCTGCTACTAGTATTTTGCTCCTAGACATGATTCATAAAATAATCGCCAATCTAACAGGTGCCACTCTGTTAACCAAATTCCAACCCTTGTCACATCAACGAAAAGTATTTTAATGAAAGATGCTTTGACACACTCCAAGCCCTTGTAACTCCTCGATGTAAATACCCTCGACAAACCCGACAAGTAACAAAATCCCACCCCTACATAGTAGAGGTCCTTAGATGCCAGAAAACCTTCTACTCTAATAGTTTCTTCCCTCGAACTGCTAGATTTTGGAATTCCCTTTCGGGTTCCTGCTTCCCTCACTGTACTGATATGCAGGGAGGTGGTGGTGGCTAAGTGGTTAGCAACTTGGGCTGACAACCTGAGTGTGCCAAGTTCAAATTGAGTTCATTCCATAACATAAAAACATTTTCACTAAGGGAAGTTGAGTTTCACGTGGTACCTCCTGTAAATACCTGATGTCTTTCTAGAAAGAATTCTCACTAGAAAGATATAAAAAAAATGAATGCCAACAATAATCATTTGATTCATACAAAATGAACGAATGAATGACACTCAACAACAAGAATGAATAGTGGTAGTAGTTATGACTCAACGGGTCACATGTAGTCCAGTAGTTTATACTTCAATGTTACTATTGACTCACGATGGATGGTGTGTGCGCATCGGTGTATAAAATGAATGACTAAAAACTTCCACTCAACCAAAATTTGAAAGAAATATTAATTAAAAAGCATTCATGTTATTTCTGAAACATGATTAATATAAAACATGAGATGATACAAAATCGCAATCTCTAATCTTTACTGCTTAATCATCTTAATTTGGAATGAAATGATTTTGCCAAATACCCAAATCAACGTCCATAATTAGCTAGAGAAGACACAACCCCCTAACCAGAGGTGAAGAGTCAGAAATCGGCCATTTTTGAAGGAGTTGGATTGGGACCGAAATCGAATAATTTGAAAACACATTCCAGAATTTTAAAAAATATATTTTAATACTTTAATGCACCCCAAAGGCCTATATTTATAGAGGCATCCTAAGTGGGAAGTTTCTTTGCACCAGATAATGGTTGGCTTACAGAAAGAATTGTGAATTTCTCCATGAATGAGTTTTTTTGTTTTTTTTGCCTGATGATAGGGGGAGGGTTACTCTCTACTAAGATACAAATAAACAAACACAGTGATGTTTGAAGATATAATATGTAAACACATTTATTACGACACTATATATGCTTATTTTGTTTATGCTGTTACTTACTTAGTAATCACCTAAAAATATAAATCAGCGAAGAATGATATTTTATATTTTAGTTTGAAGAATGTAATAGAAGTTGTCTACCTTGCACAAACAAATGAAAATTAAAATGATTTCATTGCATCTCGGACAATGCGGAGTAGGTAAAACTAATTCAGAAGAAAATAATCTGTAAATGAATATGTGCCGCCGCCATCATCATCATCATCATCATCATCATCATCATCATCATCATCATCAACAACAGTAGCATTAATAATAATAATCAATAATAATAATAATAATAATAATCATTATCATCATCATCATCATCAATAAAAATCAATAATAATCATCATCATCTTCATCAATAATAATAATAATGATAAGAAGAAGAAAAATATTCAATAATAATAATATTGGACTCTCCCATCGATTTCGACGTATGAGGTTCCAACAACTCATTGTTTAAATCCATTCATGCTTCAGCCTCAGATGATATTTAAGTCCTGCAAGAGATTTACAAACGGGTCTACACATTGTACAAGTGTGTGGATTCAGTGATGCGGTTGATGACATGGCTGCTGACCATTTACCTGTTTCCCTTTTTTCATGCAGATGATTCAAAATGTCAAAACGAAAATAGTGAAGACCCTTGAAACAAAGTAATTTCCACTCTTTGCGATCCAAGATCTCATTCTCAAGACTGTTGTGTACAATACCAATTAAAGACAAATTGCTCTTTAACTTGTCTTTGTACCTCAGTAATGGTCGCCCCGCATTCTTTTTCCTTCTGTCCATCTGACGGTACATTAAGATTTTTGGTATCCTATCATTGGACATTCTCAGGACATGACCAGTCCACCATAGTTGGTACTGAATAAGGAATGACTCAATTACAGAAATATTGCACTTTATGAAAAGGTCAGCATTGGATACTTTTTTTTTTTTTTTTTTTTTTTTTTTACACAGTGATCACCACTTATCAAGGCCCGGAAGCCACTCAGGGATAAGGGTTATTGCAA
Organism: Euprymna scolopes; assembly: GCF_053919585.1. Classification (NCBI taxonomy): domain Eukaryota; kingdom Metazoa; phylum Mollusca; class Cephalopoda; order Sepiida; family Sepiolidae; genus Euprymna; species Euprymna scolopes. The sequence continues at coordinate 107,072,532 of NC_136506.1, forward strand.
GTACATTACGTTAGTGTGGAGATTTGATGAAGTGTTTACTTAAGGGGGCGGTTCATTAGGAATTTGTTAACATTGGACTTGAAGACATCCAAGTTGTAGTCCAGTGGGAAGCAGGCAGACGGAACAGAGTTACTTGTCTCGAAGGGTAATGCCATAAATTAAGCGCAGACAGTTTTTATGAAATACATCTCCAATTGGTGAATATGATGTCCAAGACTCAGATCTGGCATAACAATAGAAATAACAACCGCTTGGTATACCATGATTTTTGTGTCCAGTCATATACCTCGTTTATTTCACAAAGATTGGCGAAGATTTCCAAAGACATAAGTAGCATTTGCAATCCTGTTAACAATTTCATCATTTAGAGACCCACTGTGATTAACTTTGGAGCCGAGATAAGGAAACGACTTGACATAGTTTAATGTTCTTCCATACACCTCCAATTGTCTTTTGGGAAATCTATGTTCTGGTGCGTTTTGAAGTTGGGCATAGTTGATGCGCTACTCCTGTCTTTTTAATGCTGATTGTAAGCCCAAATGCTTTACATGCTACTACGAAGAGATCAAGAAGGAACTCTTCAAACGATATTACTACAAGAGCAACATCGTCAGCAAAAAGTAAATCACAAATTATTTCAGTTCTGGCTTTGAATCACTGCTGGATAAATAGTCCGTCAGATGACCGGAATTGAAACTTGACATCAGTAAATGCATATTTCGACATGAGGAAAAAGAGCACACTATTACACACCCTTGTTTGATCCAATTTGTAATGTCAAAGGCATCTGCCATCATGTCATTTTGACATATCAGTAGCATTCATTCCCTCCTGATACAAGATGATCTCATTAAGCATATTTCCCCGTATGACAAGCTTCTGTAGAACATTCCAAAGAGCATCACGGTTCATAGTGTCAAAAGTTTTTGTCAGGACAACAAACGTTCCTGATTTTATAATAATAATAATAATAATGATAATAATAATCAATAATGATAATCACCATTATTAATATTGATCAATAATAATAATCAATAATAATGAAAATAATACTCATCATCAATAATATTAATCAATAATAATCTATATATATAAAAGGCAAAACGGCTGCATGCGTTTTTGTATGTCCAAGAAAGGCTGGGGGAGGGGGGGTTCTTGAGAGGGTCACTATTTTTTTACAACTTTTTATATTCTCCCTAGATTATAATATCTACGATTTGTGAACGCACGTCATCTCTACATTTATTTTGATCGACTTTTATAAAATTCACGCTATTTTGTCCTTTCGTGTGTTTGTTCGTCTTTTTCATATAAATAAAGCAAAACTCATCGAAGCAAAGCCGTCAGCGGCCTTTCGTGCCAAGATATCTTGAAAGCAATTAGCTTTGATCAATGATGGGAAAACCCAGGTTCCTTTACAAACCAAAGTGGAACGGGCAGTCTATCAACTCGACGGGGTTGGGAAGGTCCTACTAACCACTGCTTGTAGTTTTTCTCCCCCCTCGACACAAATGACTTATTGTATTACCTTTATTGTTATCTTGTTTGTTTTTACATGTCAATAAAAAAATGTTTTAAACAATTGAGTGCTAAGTAGGACGTCCCCCAGTACGAAAGGGTGAATGTGGTATTATGGTGGAAGAAGATACTAGCTAAGAGAAACTTTTGTTTAGTTCTGGAGTGACAAGAAAGACCAACGATCCCACCCACCCCATTTTCCCCCCTTTTGAGTTCACCTTGTGCCTAAGTTTTTTGTTCATGTAAATTTTTGCCTGAATAAAGGATTTGATATCTCAAACAATTGCTATTTATTTGAGAGTTACCCCTTTTTCAGGGGAGCTTGGTTTCCCCAACATCGTGGGGAAACAAATAAATGAACCACCTAACTGGCCTTCAGCAAACGTTAATTTCTGCCCCTGCGTGAACTCATTCACTTAGCAAGTCAACTTTTCGATTGACTTTGCTAAATTCGAATGCTTTTCAATTCCTCTCGCTTAGCGGTAAGATGTCACGTTTTCTTTCACTTTCTTTTCCGCCTTCGCGTCACGGGTTCGAGCCTGCCTGCCTACTAACACTCATTTTTTGTTTTTTTTATTTTGTTTTTGTGCTCAACACACACCTCCAACCCCCTGGGCAACGCCAGGTACCGCTGCTAGTCACTAATAATAATAAAAATCAATAAGAACAATAATCATCATCAGTAATAACAATCGTCAATAATAATAATATATATTAATAATCAATGATAATAATCAATAATAATAATAATAATAATAATAATAATCAATAATAATAACCAATAATAATAATCAATAAGAATAAGCAATAATAATAATAGCAGTCACTAATAATCATTAATAGTAATAATAATCAATAATGATAATAATAATCAATAATGATAACAATCACTAATAATCACCATTAGTAATAATACATAATAATAATAACCAATAATAATAACATTAATAAGCAATCAATAGAATAATAATAAAATAATGATTAATAATAATAAATTCTATTAATAATAATAAATAATAATAAAAAAACATAATATTAATCAATAATAATAGCAACCACTAATAATCATTATTAATAATAATAATCAATAACAATAATCATCTATGATAATAATAATCAATAATGATAATAATAATCAATAATGATAATAATAATAAAATAATAATCAATAATAATAAATCCTATTGATATTAATCAATAATAATAGCAACCACTAATAATCATTAATAATAATAATCAATAATAACAATAGTAATAATCATCTATGATAATAATAATAATAATAATAATAATAATAATAATAATAATAATAATAATAATCAACATAATAGTCAATAATAATCAATAATGATAATAATCATCAATAATAATAATCACTAATAATCAATCAGTAATAATAATATCCATTTTACGTGCTGGTATGTATTGATTTCGCAACTATTCTGTCTTTGCCCAGGTCTTTATTTATCCCTCTTTCTCTCAAGTCTATTCTCATCACTTCTTTCGATTTTTTCCTTGGCCCTTCCCTGCCAACTAACCCTAACCCTAACCCCTGATATCTCAACTGTTCTTACACTGACTATCCCCAAAACTCTCATCCATTTTTTTAAATCTGATCCGAAATCCACCAAGTCTCCTCTTCTGCGCACTGCTCCCTATATTGTCCAGATTTAATATTCTAAAATCACCAAGTGTCTGTCTTTGAAGATATTCAACATATTATTCTACCATTTCTCTCCATGCTACGCATGTCTTCAACTCTCACTCCTATACATTATCACACCGTGTAAACTTTGAATCAGTTTTCTTTTCTTTTCTTTTTTTTTTTTAATATTATTTGATTTCGAATGTCATTTTTAAGTCAGACAATTTCGAAAAGAGGAAATGAGGTTAAATTCTCAAATATATTTGATGATGTAGGGAATAAAAAATGGTTGAGATAAATGGTTGAGAAACATTTCCTAATCCATTTGAATTATTTAGAAAATTAATTAATCTTTTTTTTTTGTTGTTCCAATATCTTCCAAAAAGATTATCTGCGTTTTTTTTTAAATTATTGTGGAATTATGGATTAAATTAAGATATGCTTAAAAAAAAACGTCATAAAAAGAAACAAATAAATAACTTGTACCACATTTTGTCATCGTTTGCATGTTATGACCGGATTTAAAGAATTAGTCAGGACAAAAAATATTTTAGTGCTAGTCATCAAACTAGTTCCTTAAATTACTTGAGTTTGTATTTTTTAATGGCATAGGTTGGTTGGTTGGTTGGTTGGTTGGTTGTTTTTGTTTTACGGCATATCAACCTTTTTCAGGTTATTTAATGCCGAATCCAAAGATTTTGAAGAAAAATTTTTGTTGTTTTCAAATCGGTTTCTATTTAACCCATAGTTGGGACCTTAACAGGTACTACCACTCCGGGTCAGAGTGGACCTGGGAGCAATGGCAATTAAAGAGTGGCTCCACACTCCCCAAAGCCCGCAAGCTGGGGCCTCACCACTGGATATAGTTTAAGGTCATATCCAGGACCACAACCCTTTTGGTGATTATTTAATGTTGAAACACAATACAAAAAAAAAAAAAGTAATCTAAACACGTTTGAACATTGTTGTTGACCATCTGGAATTTTCGGTTGTGATAAAAACAAAGACACGTTCAAAAGAGATACAGAGAGGTAGACAATGCCTGGGTAAAATAAAATAAAAGGACTTGTGACCAGACCACTTGTGGAGCTCTAGGTTTGTGATGACGTATCTTTTAAGGTTTTAAGTAATTTGGAGTTATCTTCTCTTGATCTGTATAGAAAACGAGTCACTCTTTCCCTCTTTGTTGGTAATCATGTAAATAAACAGACATGTTCTCTACGTCGCTGTGTGTAATACTAAAAAATGTTATGTTGTGAATTGATTTTTCTTTTGTCAACTGTTGATATGACTTCTTGTATGAATTTTATTTCAAAGAAGAAAGGTATGTTTTCTTTATTTAATTCATAATTAACTAACAAAGGTTTTTAATTAACCTACACTGTTATTATTTTACTTGACTGGCGACGGAGGCTAAATGTAATGTTGTCCGTGAACCAACACACATCATGTCCAGTTTCAGTCGCAAAGGAGATCAAGACAAAGAATAGGAAATAACTTGTTCTTTGTGGCAACAACATTTATTTCCTCATCTGTACTAATGTGACATTATCCATGTAATCTAAAACGTTCTCCACATCTTTCACAAGATCTTGAATGTTACATCGTCTCATATGATAGTTCTCTTTCTCCTTTATATATAGTCTTTCTCTATTCCATGGTGACGTCAATAAATAACCATTGTGTGTAGTTTCAGTCACAAAGGAGACCAAGACAAAGAATAGGAAATAACTCCAACTCGCTTGTTCTTTATACCAATAACATTTATTTCCTCAGGTGCACAGCTGTGACACCACTCACATGAGCTCAAACGTTCTCCACATCTCTCAAAAGATCTCGAACGTTATCTCATCTTCCTCATGATCGTTTTCTTTCTCTTTTTTGTCTTTTTTCTTCCCCAGTGACGTCACTTTGCATGCATTTACACTTGCGTATACACGCTATGTGACATAAGTGGTTGACGACAGGGACTCAAAACCGAAGTGTACAAAGTTCATATCTGCACAGAAACATTTTCATCAATCCCATGTATCAGCATGTATGAGCGCGTGTGAAAATCAGCAGCAGCAGCCATTAAAGTGCTTATGCAAATTAACAGGTGTGCACAGGCTTGTATCACAAGAAAAAAAAAATGACAGCATATGGTCGGGAAGAAGCAAAGTGCGCCCTGGAAAAAATGGAGTTGAAGGCGAGAAATGGCTAGCTATGGCCAGCATGAGGTCAGGAGAATGAAAATGCAAGCCGTGTGAGATGAAAGTGTTGCCCTGTGGTGGCAGTGAGAGAATTTTAAGCTGGTGTCGAGATGGTAGGGTTTTGTTAATTTCGTGGAAGAGGAAATAAACAATTAAAAAAAAAGCAGATATTGTTTGGAAAGTTATGATAATCAATGCCTTTTGTTGCAACAGAAAAAAAAGCTGAGTCGGATTTTTGTTTGTTTCTTTCTTTATTTTCGTTTGTTTGTTTGTTTGTTCCTTTACGATGATACAAGATGGCGAGAGGTCCAAGCGAGGTTTGAACTGTAACGTACATAGTTCAAGCATAACGGCCACGTTACACCCACTCTTGACCTTGTGTCTAACATCCTGGAAAGGAAGTAAATATTTTACTTGACACAACATTCTCCCAGAGTGGGTTCAGCCAGCACCATCCGTTCTTACAACTCTGTTACTTAGAAAGGCCAACCAAGCCTGACGATTTGAAGTCATCGATTGGGTGATCTCTGGCCACTTCTTGTCCTGACCTCATTCATTCGTTTCATAGGAATCAGATCATTCTATTGTTGCCAGTCGTTTCTCTGATATCTTTCTAGTTGGAATTCTTTCTAGAAAGACATCGAGTACTTATGAGAAGAACCACATGAAGGTTCTGCGGAATGAATTAAATCAAATTTGGTGTTGCAATATTTTTTATATAAAAAGGGTATGATTATAAAAAGTGGAAAGTTCTACTTATAGACATCAGTGATCGGAACTGACCAATCAAATGGAGCCACGTTCTGCTAGCAACCAATCAGAAACTGGAATCACTCCATAAAAATATTGGATCTTTTAGAATTCACGCACATAATTTTTCGTGTCTACATGAAAAAGATCTTTGCTTTTTGTCTACAAACTTTTAAAATACAAGACTTATACAGATTAGCTACCCACCAAAAACTCTTTTTCATCTCCAAAACTTATACGGATCAGCTACCCACCAAAAACTCTTTTTGATCTCCAAGACTTATACAGATCAGCTACCCACCAAAAACTCTTTTTCATCTACAAGACTTATACAGATTAGCTACCCACCAAAAAATTCTTTTTCATTTCCAAGACTTATACAGATTAGCTACCCACCAAAAACTCTTTTTCATCTCCAAGACTTATACAGATTAGCTACCCACCAAAAAACTCTTTTTGATCTCCAAGACTTATACAGATTAGCTACCCACCAAAAACTCTTTTTCATCTCCAAGACTTATACAGATTAGCTACCCACCAAAAAACTCTTTTTGATCTCCAAGACTTATACAGATTAGCTACCCACCAAAAAATTCTTTTTCATCTCCAAGACTTATACAGATCAGCTACCCACCAAAAACTCTTTTTCATCTCCAAGACTTATACAGATTAGCTACCCACCAAAAAACTCTTTTTCATCTCCAAGACTTATACAGATTAGCTACCCACCAAAAACTCTTTTTCATCTCCAAGACTTATACAGATCAGCTACCCACCAAAAACTCTTTTTCATCTCCAAGACTTATACAGATTAGCTACCCACCAAAAAACTCTTTTTCATCTCCAAGACTTATACAGATCAGCTACCCACCAAAAACTCTTTTTCATCTCCAAGACTTATACAGATTAGCTACCCACCAAAAAACTCTTTTTCATCTCCAAGACTTATACAGATTAGCTACCCACCAAAAAACTCTTTTTCATCTCCAAGACTTATACAGATTAGCTACCCACCAAAAACTCTTTTTCATCTCCAAGACTTATACAGATCAGCTACCCACCAAAAACTCTTTTTCATCTCCAAGACTTATACAGATTAGCTACCCACCAAAAAACTCTTTTTCATCTCCAAGACTTATACAGATTAGCTACCCACCAAAAAACTCTTTTTCATCTCCAAGACTTATACAGATCAGCTACCCACCAAAAACTCTTTTTCATCTCCAAGACTTATACAGATCAGCTACCCACCAAAAACTCTTTTTGATCTCCAAGACTTATACAGATTAGCTACCCACCAAAAAACTCTTTTTCATCTCCAAGACTTATACAGATCAGCTACCCACCAAAAACTCTTTTTGATCTCCAAGACTTATACAGATTAGCTACCCACCAAAAAACTCTTTTTCATCTCCAAGACTTATACAGATAAGCTACCCACCAAAAACTCTTTTTCATCTCCAAGACTTATACAGATTAGCTACCCACCAAAAAACTCTTTTTCATCTCCAAGACTTATACAGATTAGCTACCCACCAAAAACTCTTTTTCATCTCCAAGACTTATACAGATCAGCTACCCACCAAAAACTCTTTTTCATCTCCAAGACTTATACAGATTAGCTACCCACCAAAAAACTCTTTTTCATCTCCAAGACTTATACAGATTAGCTACCCACCAAAAACTCTTTTTCATCTCCAAGACTTATACAGATTAGCTACCCACCAAAAAACTCTTTTTCATCTCCAAGACTTATACAGATTAGCTACCCACCAAAAAACTCTTTTTCATCTCCAAGACTTATACAGATTAGCTACCCACCAAAAACTCTTTTTCATCTCCAAGACTTATACAGATCAGCTACCCACCAAAAACTCTTTTTCATCTCCAAGACTTATACAGATTAGCTACCCACCAAAAAACTCTTTTTCATCTCCAAGACTTATACAGATTAGCTACCCACCAAAAAACTCTTTTTCATCCCCAAGATTTATACAGATTAGCTACCCACCAAAAAACTCTTTTTCATCTCCAAGACTTATACAGATTAGCTACCCACCAAAAAACTCTTTTTCATCTCCAAGACTTATACAGATCAGCTACCCACCAAAAACTCTTTTTCATCTCCAAGACTTATACAGATTAGCTACCCACCAAAAAACTCTTTTTCATCTCCAAGACTTATACAGATCAGCTACCCACCAAAAAACTCTTTTTCATCTCCAAGACTTATACAGATTAGCTACCCACCAAAAAACTCTTTTTCATCTCCAAGACTTATACAGATCAGCTACCCACCAAAAACTCTTTTTCATCTCCAAGACTTATACAGATTAGCTACCCACCAAAAACTCTTTTTCATCTCCAAGACTTATACAGATTAGCTACCCACCAAAAAACTCTTTTTCATCTCCAAGACTTATACAGATCAGCTACCCACCAAAAACTCTTTTTCATCTCCAAGACTTATACAGATTAGCTACCCACCAAAAACTCGTTTTCATCTCCAAGACTTATACAGATCAGCTACCCACCAAAAACTCTTTTTCATCTCCAAGACTTATACAGATCAGCTACCCACCAAAAACTCTTTTTCATCTCCAAGACTTATACAGATCAGCTACCCACCAAAAACTCTTTTTCATCTCCAAGACTTATACAGATTAGCTACCCACCAAAAACTCTTTTTCATCTCCAAGACTTATACAGATCAGCTACCCACCAAAAACTCTTTTTCATCTCCAAGACTTATACAGATTAGCTAACCACTGAATGCTGTTCTGAAATACCTGATTTATACCATTAGTGATTACTATACTACCACCTTACATTCATTAATTCTTATCCCTCGAGTGGCCTTTGGACCCTGATAAGTGGTGATTCCCAGATAAAAAACAATAAATAAACATGACTTTCAATTTAAAACCTGGCACACCCAGGTTGTCAGTTGGTGTCGTTAACCACTTAGCCACCATCACTTCTCAAACTTTGTAGATCTGGGGAGCAGGTTGCATCATTCAGCCAAGTTTTTCTTTGTCCACCACGTTGCTTTTTTCAATCCTACGTGGGTGGGGATGGAATGGATTGATTTCAAAGAGCATGACCGAGCCAGCATAGACATCTCATGAGTCTGACTAGCCTGAAGGTGTTAATTTTGTTGTAGAAACATACTGCGTCGTTTGAGAGGAAGTGTTGCCATCAGGCATGGAAAACGCAATGGTGATCAAAAGTTTCCAATCAGCTAACATCTTTCACTCTTATTGGTCAAGAGTCAAGATTTACCAGATAAAGGAGGATCGTTCATACTAATGCTTCGTAGATCCTTACAATGGAAATGATTTATAAAGCACTAAGTGTCCCTACTTATGCCTATCCTGCCTTGACAGAGTACAAAATAGGCTTCGTGATTTAGTGGGGGATGCCCTTTTCTCTTCCCTACAACCTCTCGCCCACAGAAGAGACGTTGCGAGCCTGTCTTTGTTTTATCGTTACTTCCATGGCAAGTGCTCGTCTGAGCTCCAATCTCTGGTCCTCCCTCTCCATTCTTTCACGATAAACACCCGTCTAGCTGAAACCACTGTCAAAAATTTTCCCCACTCTTTATCTGTGCCTAAATCAAAACGTAGATTTCATGAACAAAGCTTCTTTCTTAGAAGTGCACGCCTGTGGAACTCTCTTCCGTTTGCTTGTTTCCCACCTAACTACAACTTGGATGCCTTCAAGTCCAACGTAAACAAATTCTTGATGAACTGCCTCCTTAAGTAAGACACTTTATCAAATCTCCAATACTAACGCTGAGCTCCAATCTCTGATCCCCCCTCGCCAATCTTTCACGACAAATACCCGTCTAGCTGAAACTACTGTCATTAATTTTCCCCACTCTTTATCTGTGCCTCAATCTAAACGTAGATTCCATGAGCAGAGCTTCTTTCTTAGAAGTGCACGACTGTGGAACTCTTTTCCGTGTGCCTGTTTCCCACCAAAAAAAAAAAAAAAAAGCTTCAACCAGAACTTGCTCCCATACTTACGAAACTATTTAAGCGCTGCCTTATGGAGAAGTGCTTTCCGACTCCCTGGAAGACCTCATCAGTTTGCCCTGTATTTAAGAATTCAGGTGATAAGTCATCTCCCTCTCAGTACAGACCAATAAGTCTCCTGTGTGTTATGAGTAAGTTGCTGGAATCCATATTAAATAGAGAAATAGTCAACCACCTCAGCAGGAATAACCTTCTTAGTGACACACAATATGGTTTCCGCTCCGCAAGATCTACCGCAGATGTGCTGACGGTTATATCTCACAGGGTTAGTGAATCTCTTGACAAAGGCTTCCTTTCTAGGGCAATTGCTCTTGACATATCAAAGGCCTTCGACAATGTATGACATAAGGGTCTACTACACAAGATTTCCAGCTACGGTATAACTGGAAATGTTTTCTCAATCATTAAATCATTTCTCTCCGATAGGCTCATAAGAGTAGTGGTAGATGGACAAAAATCGGAGGCCTGCAATATAAATGCTGGAGTCCCTCAGGGGTCAATCCTGGGCCTAACTCTCTTCCTGATCTACATCAATGACCTCCCTAAACACATACTTAAATCATTCGTTGACATCTATGCTGATGACACGACCATCTACGGCAACACATCAAAGGCTGTAAATGACAAAATTCTCTCTGATTCTCTTTCCTCTGATCTCGAGCGCGTGGTTCAGTGGGGGAAAATGTGGCTGGTTACCTTTAATGCATCCAAACTCCTATTCTTACATCACCAACGCTCTGATCCCCATCTGGCATCAATTGTGATGGATGGCTCTCGTCTGGGTGAGGCCCCGTGTTTTGACAAGCTTCTGATCTGAAATGGAACACATACATTAAGTCTGTTGCGAAGGTCGCTGGAAAGATAGTGAGATCCTTCTACCGCTCCAGAAGATATCTCACTACTGATGCAATTCTCTATTTATATAAAAGCCAAGTACGTCCAAGGATGGAATACTGTTGCCATATCTGGGCAGGAGCTGCTAAAAACAGCTTATCCTGCCTTGACAGAGTTCAAAATAGACTTTGTGGCTTAGTGGGGGATGCCCTTTTCTCTACCCTGCAACCTCTCTCCCACAGAAGAGACGTTGCGAGCCTATCCTTGTTTAATCGTTATTTCCATGGCAGGTGCTCGTCTGAACTCCAATCTCTGGTCCCCCCTCGCCAATCTTTCACGAAAAACACCCGTCTAGTTGAATCCACTGTGAAAATTTTCCCCCACTCTATATCTGTGCCTAAATCAAAACACAGATTCCATGAACAAAGCTTCTTTCTTAGAACTGCACGCCTGTGGAACTCTGTTCCGTCTGCCTGCTTCCTACCGGACTACAACTTGGATGTCTTCAAGTCCAACGTTAACAAATTCCTAATGAACCGCCCCCTTAAGTAAACACTTCATCAAATCTCCACACTAACGTAATGTACTTGCAATAACCCTTATCCCTGAGTGGCTTCTGGGCCTTGATAAGTGGTGATCACTGTGTAAAAAAAAAAAAAAAAATTTTCAGATTCCAATAACGAGTTTTCCAATTCTTGATTCTGATTCCGATAAATCATCCCAACATTAATGTGTGTGTGTGTGTATGCGTGTGTGTGTGTATGTGTGTGTGTGAAAGGGACTTTTAAATTCTTAGATTGACAAATTGGCAAAATTTTTACTAATTTTTCCTTCTATTTTCAATTAATTTTCCTATAACTATCATTCTCTCGATCCAAAATAAATTTTCAGTTCTTTTTCATTATTCGAGCGAAATTAAAATATCGAAATATTGAATTTCAAGTAAAGCGAATAGTATCTACTTTATCGTCATGTCACAGTAATGAACATATCCATAAATCATGAAAAACGATAAGGTAGAAGATTACTTATTAATGGAAACAGTTTTCGAAGACAATTAGCAGAAATTGAGTTTTGCTAAACTGGCCTAAAATTTTCAAAATTTTCAGAAAATAATTCCCTCCCCTGTTACGATTTGAACTGTCCAGTATTTTTTTTTTTTTTAAATTTTTTTTAGCAAAACTCAATTTTCTGCTAATTGTATTCGAAAACTATTTTCATTAATAATCCATTTTCTACCTTATCGCTTTTCGTGATTTTTTGGATATGTTCATTACTGTGACATGACAATAGTGGTTTCACTTGAAATTTAATATTTTGATTTTCGAATTTCGCTATAATAACGAAGAAGCACTCAATTTTATTACCTCTTCCTCCTCCCTTCTCACTAACCCCATCCCACCATCGTCTCTCTCTCTCTCTCTCTCTCTCTCTCTCTCTCTCTCTCTCTCTCTCTCTCTTTCAGCCTCTAAATTCTATATCCAATTCCACTACTTCTACTGGATCCATTAAAAATAATGTTACAACTACAAGCGGAAGTATTCCAATCAAATTGTCATAGCAAGTCTCGCCATTTCTAATCATTTTTCTTTCTCTTTTCAACTCCGTCTTCATCCGCCGACGTCTTAATAAAATACTATTTCTGATTCTGCTTCCAACACAGCACCATTTTAAATACAATGTGACAACAAAGAAAATGTCGGGATTAAAAATGGGGACAGAATATCAGTGTGCACTTTACACCAAAAACAAGACAAAGATATTTTCCCTCACCTTGTTTGGTTCGGGGTAGACGCCATTATTATTATTATATCAATTAATCTAACACTTACGTGGCCATACTTTTAGCAAATGGTGTCATTTTTATAGATGGATTTTCCTACGCTTCATTACTCTTCTCTCAAATAAAATATGTAGTTTAAGGTTTATTGGAAAGGATGAAACGTAAGAAAACAAGCACACGCGCGCACACACACACACACACACACACACACACACACGCGCACATTATTACACATGCACACACATTATTTATTGATACGGATGAAATGTAAAAAGACACGCACACATGATATTACGCAAACACATGCACACACACACATTATTACACACACTATTACACACACACACACACACGCACACACATTATTATACACAAACACACACACATATTATTATACACAAACACACACACATTATTATACACAAACACACACACATTATTATACACAAACACACACATTATTATACACAAACACACACACATTATTATACACAAACACACACACATTTTTTACAAACACACACACACATTAATATACACAAACACACACACGCATTATTACAAGCATACATCTCTTTGTTGCTTCAGTGACTTGGCGACTTGGGTAGAAAAGTACCAGTCAAGAATCCGTTTTTGACGATCAGCTCGACAGCTGCAGGGCCAGGAACTGACCCAATATTTGTCGGACTGACGTACACCGTCTGGATATTTAGGAGGTTCACCCTCCCAGGCCTTGCCACCCAATTTTCGGGTGGGGTAAGTTTGTTGCTTGCTGCCTGATGCACCCTGACTAGGGAATGCTGACGAGGATCCCCCCCCCCCCCAGGGAATATTTGCTAAGCAAGGCTGATCCTCCTTTAGCGGAGCTTGCTTGACATCCCCATTTTCCCGACCTTGTGTCACAGCATGCTGAGGTGGGCAGCATGTAAATCTCCAAATTTATCCACACACACACAGGCACGCGCATTTTTTTTTTATAAAGGCATCGCCACTTATCAAGGCCAAGAGGCCACCCGAAGATAAGGGTTAAAGCGTGTACAGTAGACAATTGGACACTAAAGTAATCGTTAGTAATGGAAATTCGGTAAATTTGTTAATTTATATGGAACGGCTCATCAAAACTTGTTTATGTTGAAGACAACCATATTGTAGTCAGCTGGAAAGCAGGAAAACGAAAGACAATTCCATAGGCGTGCAGTTGCAGTTCTAGGTGTGTCAGAATTTTGGGGGAATTTTTGACACTCTTAACACAAAACTGCGAATAAAATATAAAAAAAAAAACTCGTAATTTCTCTTTTTAAAGTGGGTTGTTTAATTTCTTTATGAAATATACTTTGAAAATAAACTATTAAAGTTGTTTAAAAAATAATAGAAATATTATTATTTTTCTTTTTTAAAGTGTTTATAAAGTGCGCGCGCTCATGTAGCCATGTTTTTTACGTAATGAATTGAATTTTACAAGTTAAATTCTTTTTTTAATTTTTTCACTTGAAAAATCTATCAAAATTTTTCTATTGGTTCAATTTTTACGATATTTTTTGAGGTTATATGTGAAATTTTATGCTCTTTCCAATAAACCGAATATAATATTCTAGACAAACGTTTTTTTTTTATTTATTCACCCCCCCCTCTCCCCCCCCCCATGACAGGGTAAAAATACAAATCCTTAGTAATTCGCAGTTGCATTTTGAGTGTTGCTAGCACTGAGGATTGAACCTTCAACCTCCAGAAGAGTGTAATTTACAATTGAATTTTACCAAGTACTTTATCTACTAGCCCATAAATTCTTGCGCAAGTTTGACAGAAAGATTTCCGGGTCTGACAAAAAGATTCGCAAGTTTGACAAGATACATCTGAAGAAGGTCGGTAGTTACATCGACCAAAACGTTGTGAAAAATAACACTCAAGATGAGAACAATAATCCAAATCATCTAAATAATATGAATGATTAATCACCATCTCAAAAACATGAATATTTTCATTGTTTTTCCACTAATGAGCCACCGTTTATCCAAGCAAAAAGCCACTTGAAGGTGTGGGTTAACAAGGTGTGCGGATTGCCAATTGAATGGAGAATATCATGAGAAGATTGAAAATGATGTACAGAATGAATAAAATTTTACTACTTGTTCATAAGTATTTGTTAACATTAGACTTAAAGACAACAAAACGAGTTTGTTGGAATGAATAAAATTTTACTACTCATTCATAAGTATTTGTTAACATTAGACTTGAAGACAACAAAACGAGTTTGTTGGAATGAATAAAATTTTACTACTCATTCATAAGTATTTGTTAACATTAGACTTAAAGACAACAAAACGAGTTTGTTGGAATGAATAAAATTTTACTACTCATTCATAAGTATTTGTTAACATTAGACTTGAAGACAACAAAACGAGTTTGTTGGAATGAATAAAATTTTACTACTCATTCATAAGTATTTGTTAACATTAGACTTGAAGACAACAAAACGAGTTTGTTGGAATGAATAAAATTTTACTACTCATTCATAAGTATTTGTTAACATTAGACTTGAAGACAACAAAACGAGTTTGTTGGAATGAATAAAATTTTACTACTCATTCATAAGTATTTGTTAACATTAGACTTGAAGACAACAAAACGAGTTTGTTGGAATGAATAAAATTTTACTACTCATTCATAAGTGTTTGTTAACATTAGACTTGAAGACAACAAAACGAGTTTGTTGGAATGAATAAAATTTTACTACTTATTTATAAGTATTTGTTAACATTAGACTTGAAGACAACAAAACACGTTCGTTGGAATGAATAAAATTTTACTACTTATTTATAAGTATTTGTTAACATTAGACTTGAAGGCGACAAAACAAGTGCGTTGAACTGAATAAAATTTTATTACTTATTTATAAGTTTTTGGCGAACAATAAATTTACTTTAAATTTTAATTTACGGTCTGGATTTGTTTGTTTTCTACTCAGGTTTCATTGACTTTGTGGACTTACCATCAGCAAAACATTCATTAGAAATAAATAATAAACGACTAGAAGCTTTGACTGAATTTCTTAGCTGTCGGAATGAGAATATACTATCCCCATGGGGTAAATAAAGGGCTCTGTTCGAAATTCTGTGCAGATTCCCAAGTTGACAAGATCAGAGGTTACATTGACCTAACCGTTGTACAAATGAAAATTCAAGATAAGAACAGTAGTTCAAATAATCTAATTAATATGATGGAAGCTTCATTTTTCAAGCAGCAAATTTAACTGCAAAATTGTCGCCCATTTGATGCCTCGGCATTGTTGCGCACAATTATCATTGAAAAAGTTCTGCCAGAATACTTTTCCATGTCAAGCATTTGACATTTTAGCAGATTAATATTTATTAAATTCCCTCATGTTTTACTGAATAGTAACAAAGGAAAAATGGTTGTTTGTATTCGACTCAGGTTTCCTTGACTTTGTGGACTTGTCATCAGCAAAACATTCTTTACAAATAAATAATAGACGGTTAGAAGCTTTGACTGAATTTCTTAGCTGATGAATTATGGTACAACCGCTGTAAAAAATTGTTGTACAAGCTTTGTCAAAAATTATTGTACACCTGTCAAAAATTATTGTACAACCTTTGTCAAGAATTGTTATACAACCTTTGTTAAAAATAATTGTACAATCTTTGTTAACAATTATTGTATAACCTTTATTAAAAATTATTGTACAACCTTTGTCAAAACCCATTGTACAACCTTTGTTAAAAATTATTGTATAACCTTTGTTAAAAATTATTGTACAACCTTTGTCAAAAATTATTGTACAATCTTTGTCAAAAATTATTGTACAACCTTTGTCAAAAATTATTGTACAACCTCTGTCAAAAATTATTGTACACTCTCTGTCAAAAATCATTGTACAACCTTTGTTAAAAAATATTGTACAACCTTTGTCAAGAATTATTGTACAACCTTTGTCAAAAACCATTGTACAACCTTTGTTAAAAATTATTGTACAACCTTTGTCAAAAATTATTGTACAACCTTTGTTAAAAATTATTGTCTAACTAAATTACATGGAAAACATTATTCTTACTAATCTCTACTATTATATAAAAAGAACTTTGTGTGTGTGGTTCATTCCCTATGAACTCCAAAACACCTGGGCCGATTTCTATGAAATTTCATACAAATGTGCTGTATGTATCTGGCAGTGTTCTTAGATAAATTTTGTATCGGAATGTCTTCAATAAGTATTAATAATCAAAATAATATAATGAAAGAAGGAACAGGTGATATGTATATATAATCTACTTATATATAAAAGGCACTTTGTGTATCTTTGTGATTTCATTTCCTATGGACTCTGAAATGGGTAGGCCGATTTTTATCAAATTAAACATAGGTATACTTTCTGTGTGTGGGAGTGTTCTTAGGTAGGTGTTGTGTTGGAATGCTTCTGATACGTATCGAAAATCATTAATCAATAATCGAAAAAGCCGATTAAAAAAGGAGCAGTACGATTTTGAAAAAGGTTGACACCTCATATAAAGCCTAACTTCACTAGTGTATTTGAGAAGTTTTATCACCGCACAAGCAGAAGGAACCGGTGTATAAAATCAACAGTAGATTCTTTGATAAGACAGGGGTATACGCGAAATAAATGTTTCTATTTAGAACACGATTGAACCGTGGTACTTGACTTTTGTACTTCAAATTTTAATTCAAGCTATTATATGAAAATAATTTGATAAAATCAATAGTAAGCCTTTGGATAAGATAGAGACGTGACGCATTCAGCATAAATGTTTCTTTTTAGAGCACAATTGAATCATGCTTTTACATTTGAAACTTTCATTCAAGCCATTATATAAAAATAATTTTTATAAAATAGTATGTTCTCTACAGTGCAATGTAGACTGCAATGTATTGCGGACTAAGTCACTGTGGGGAGGGATGTATGTAAAGTTTTTTCCTGATACACTGCAGTCAATCAATTTGATAAAAAAGTGGGCGATTTCACTGATTTTGAAGACATTAAAGTCTGGTGTGGAACATTTGTTAATCCTAATTCAATCCCAGGCAACATCGAGTCTCCCTTCTAGTGTGTGTGTATATATATTTATGTGTGACATAATCATATTGACACACCAGTTCTCATCAGATCACTAAAGTTAAGAAACGTTGAGCCTGGCTAGTGCCAGATGGGTGACCATCTAGGTGCTGTATTGATTAGAAAAGAAAAGGGAAAAGTTTCTGGCTCCGTAGATATTTTCGTATCCTTTGAGTTAGTCTCTATTTTATGGCTATGGTTTTGTGTGCGTAAAAAAAAATTGGTTGACAAAAAGGAGGCAACTCTAATAAAGATCAACAGGGGATTATCTCCCTTCCATTGCTGAAATTTTAAGGATGCATAATTTTTGTGTTTTCTACAACTCCCAAATGCTACTAACCTCTAGGTTTGGTCTACTTAGTAATTTTTCATTTTTAGCATATGTACTGCCTCCTTGAGTCTCCTGACCCTCCATCTTGTATCCATGTCAATCATTTTACCTCTTAATTATTTTAATTTTGTAGGGTTGATTTCCTTGCTACTTCAGTTGCTTAGAAAATCTGTTTATGACAATTATCCCAACAAGGGATGAACCAGGAATTGGTCTACGTTATAGGACTGAAGTACGCCACCTGGGTATTACCGAGGAAGTCTTCCCTCTCAGACCTTGCCACCTGGCTTTCAGAGAGGGGGAGGGGGTTATTGCTTATTGCCTGAGGCGCCTCTACCAGGCAATACGAACAGGAATTTTTGATAGGCCAGAGTGCCCCTCCTTTAGGGGAACTGACTTGACATCATCACTTTCCGACCTTGTGTCACTAGAAAAAATAGCAACTCCATAGTTAATTATTTACAAATTTATAAATATCAGAATCTGTAAAAATATTGGCATCGTCCCATCACTACCATATAATAATATGCTAAGGATATTTCGTGTTTATGCATCTTTTTTTTAAAATGACATTGCCCGATCGCTGAGAATGCAATGCAAAAATAGGAATTTTAACAATTTCATCTGATGTTTGTTTGATGATTTTATTGGTATTCGTTTTGCTGATATCTTTCTATTTAGAATTCTTTCTTTAAGACATCAGGTACTCATGGAAGAGACCATGTGAAAGTTGCCAATGTCCCAAAGTGAAAGTGCTTCTGTGGAACGACCAGGGTTTGAACTTGTCACCCTCAGATTGTTAGTCAGCATTGTTAACCAATGAGCCACCGTCTTCTCCCTATTGTTATTGTTGCCATTGTTGAGCAACGCAAAATCAGGTATAATCAGTTGGGAAGTTGGGGATTTGAAGATGAGTGAGAGACTAGAATGAAGATCGATGAAGTTGATTGGACTATGAAAGGCCGGACCATGATACATTGGGAAGGTCCAAAATTTGGACCCATCTTTGCCACGTCATCAGTGCCAGCAATGGGTTGCTTGATAAAGTATCTGAGGGGGAGAGGCTTCAATGAGAGGTTGATGGATGCAAGGGCAGTTGTACATGGCATGTTCCACTGTCCTTTCACCTAGGCTGCATTTTTGACAGATGGTGTCCACTGCCTGTTTGATTTTTGACAGTCTGCTCCAGGTGATTTGTTTTTTCCTGTCCAGTTTTTTTTTTTTTTTTTTTAAGCTGTACCCACTTTTTATCTGTGCCTAAGCGTAGATTCTGTGAACAAAGCTTCTTTCTTAGAACTGTATGCCTGTGAAACTCACTGGAAATAACAAATGGTGTTCTCTGGAATCTGAGTGACAAAATCTCTTCAGATTAAGCTCACATAGTCATCATTTATATATTTTTTTTTTTTTTTTTTTACAAGAGATTAAAATGCTTGATTCAAAATGCATTCCGGTAGATTAAATGTCATGAATAAATTATTTTTTAAAAAGTATTTTTCATATTATTTGGATTATTTGGACTACTGTTCTCATCTGGAGCATTATTTTCACAATGTTTCAGTCGATGTAACCTTCGACCTTCTTCAGGTGTATCTTGTTGAATTTCTGAATCTTTCTGTCAAACTCGGGAATCTGCATGGAATTTCAAAATGGAAATGTATTTTATTTGATCCACTAATATAGCATGTTCTGATTTAGTCAGTTATGATTGGGTAAAAGTCCTAAATAATTTGCATTTTTTTGAGTGTCGTCCGCACTGAGGATTGAACCTTCAACCTTCAGAAGAATGTCATTCACAACTGAATTTTTACCAAGTACTTTTAGTATGAAGTTTGAGAGCCTTAAATCATTTAACACAAATAATCAATTTTATCAATCTCATGAATTTAAAAAAGGATTTTGTTAAATTTCGTTTTATTTTATGGCATTTTTTGATTTAAATAAAAAGTGAGTTAACAGTAAAATTTTCAAAATAACAATTCACTGTGTTATGATGAAAGCAAGAAACAAACACGAATGCACACACATGCACATACACACAGATACACACACATGCACATATACACATGCGCACACACACACATACACTCACATACACATGCACACACACATACATGCACATGCATGTAGTTGTCTCATTAATTTATTTTTCTTTTTGTTTCAGGCTCTGTCGAGGAGGAACTTGGGGAAAAATTTACCTTGAATGACGCATTTGATATGAATTACAAACCAAATTATTTTTCTGTTGATTGGATTTCAAGTAAGTAAAAATTTTTGCAGTTTTGTGTTTCATTTTAGACGCGTCTTCATAAAACGCTACAACTTTCAGCATATTACTCCGCAATACCTTTAAAAAGTTGTGTTTTCAGATTCTTGTAGATCAGGCAATAAAGGTTAAATTAATTTATTTTTAATCAGATATTTTTGCCCTTTAGTCCTCAAAATCAATGAGTGATGTTTCTGACAAAGATGGAAGAATTGCTGTTTGCTTGGCCAGAATCAATCAATCTAACACCTGTCAGTCAAAATTCGCCTTGGGAATCATTTCAACAACCTAACTTGACAGAATGGAACTGTTTTTTTTTTTTACTGGATATATGGATTAATTAATGTCCCTACAAGGGCTTTGTTTTTGTTTATTTCTGTTAAAGTTAGAACAATTAATCAGAATCAGGAATCAGAAAAATTTTAGCTTTTTGGGATTATCACTATTAGTGCTGAATTGGTAAAATTTTGGGCCTAATTTCCAATTCCAAAAACGATTTTTTTTTTAATTTTCTAATTTAGAACTTAATTATCTACTAGCCTGGGTGCCCTGCGTTGCCCGGGTATTTGGAGGTGTGTGTTGAGCAAAACAAAAAAAAAAGTGGTAGTAGGCAGGCAGGCTCGAACCCATGTCGCGAAGGTGAAAAAGAAAGTGAAAGAAAATCTGACGTCTTAGCTGATGTCTCCATGACGCGACCAGAAGTCAAAAGTGTTGAAATTAACCAAAGTCAATCTAATGATGACGATGACTTGCTAAAATGTCAGAAAAAAAAAATCGACCCATCCTTTTTCAAAATAACCGAGTTTAGGGTGAAAAAATTAATGTTTTTGGCCAAATTTTTGCTATTTGTCATCCAAATGGCTGAGCTTCAAAACGATACTGATCTCGTGAAAATCTGTCACCTCTGTCGAAAGGTTTTGTGAGATATACATACATACATACATGATAAATGTGATAATTGCAACGTCTTGTCAGACGAGTGCCACTCCCTCAGACACTTAAAGTCCCTGAGCCCAAAAATTACTTTTTTTTTTTAGTCCTACCGATGAATTCACACGCTCAAGCAGGCAGGACACTGAAGATGGTCATTAAGATCAATCATTACATGCTTCCAGCATGTCAAGCTTCCACGCGTCACAACTTTTCCATTGCCACAGGGCCATTTTTATAGACAAATGCCTGAGGGAGTATCTATACACAGATGATGTTACAGAATCTTAGCTTTGTGCGACAGCTAAGTCTCTCTCTCAGTTCAAAATGTTGAGATCCAGCAACAAGCAAGAGCAAGATAGCCAGCAACAAGTTAAACTGCAGACCAGCTTAATGCGGGTACTGGTCTCCTGCTTTATGGTTTTTTAGATCAGAGATTTGCTTCTCTTAGAAAGGTTGCCCTCACCACGGCTTACAGGAGTCCTCTCCACCCCATAGATACATACATACATACATACATACTTACATACATATATACATACATACATACATACACACATACACACATACATAAATACATACATACATACATACATGCATGATGGCAGCAACTCATTCTCGAGTATTGCCATTACTTAATAAATCTCTGGCTCAAATGATGGAAACATGAGCACAACTAGCAGCATATGCCAGACGGTCACTTCTATGAACTTTCTATAGTCCTGCACATTCACTGATGATCGGGTCCAAGCTGTGGTGCCCCAAACACCTACCAGGCCAAACCCTGAAAGTTCCAGAGCCCTTATTTCCATTGACGCCCATATTTATATCAGTCCTTATTGAATGTCCATTTGCCATTTTAGGCTAAAGCCAACCTTTTTGTTATCGAGATACACACAGATTGCAAAATGTGTATTCCATTGCATATCAAGTAATGCCTGTGCTTGAAACTTTTTATAGTGAGGAAAGACTTTGCATCGAGACAATCCCACTCTCTAAACAACTGCCACATTGAACCAAAAAGAATGTTACAAGAACAGCAGCCTGTTCTTGTGAGTAAATATGAAATAGGATAGTCAAGGATTCGAACTTGCAAAGCTAGATTTGGAATTGGGAATTCTAATCATAAGTTAAAATAAATACAGAATGTTATTGAAAATAAGGAATGTGGAATTGCCATTGTTTAGCTCACACAAAATAGTTAGATATCTGTTTATTGAAAAAGGAATGTAATGATGGATTTTGTTTCCGTTATAAAAATGAACATTAAAATAAGGAATTTAAAAACGGACAATGGAAAATGTTATTTGTAAAGTGGGTTACGAAAATTAGGTTAGAGGGTCGGCTTTGTAAGAAACATGTGAATAACAATGCATGCTTAAACACGGAGGCATGTCATGCCATGTGTTCTGAGAGACATGTGCTTGGTCCTGCAGTGACGTCATGAGTTATGAAGTTAGTTTGATAAGTCAGAATGAGAATCAGTCAGAGAAGAAGAAAGAAGAGAGTTAGATCAGTCAGAGCAGAGAAGCAGAGGAGATCAGACCGATTCTCCGTTAGAGTCAAGGCACCCTCTGGAAGTGAGAGGGTTTAGAGATAACCATGTAACAACTTTGAATCCCTGAAATACAAAATCATGTCCGACCGGTCGAAGAAGAAATAAACGTATCATCATGTGGTTTTGTATCTGCATCTTCGTGTTGTTATTCAACAGAAAAGGTATTGTCCATTTATATTATAAGAACTTTGTGAAAATCATCATCACCAAAACAAAGGTAAAGTGAAATTAATATGAACTTTGCGTTGATAAAAATGTACAACTGTCAAAACGTAAATGTCAAACGCACTATCTCTCAGTCTATCTATCAAGATATTCAAAAACCTCTTCTAGTTGAATTACAGGCTTGGTGCTCTTGTAGTAACATGTACACTGTCTATTATATATATACAGAACTGTTTCTCTCTTTATATATACCCTGTTTATGTCTCCAATATGCTATCTCCACAAACATGAACATTCTAAGACAATATGAACACTCACAATGAATATATATAATATCTAGCATCTCACAACATGATCACACACATGGACACACGAAGACTCTTACAACATGAACAACAACAAATATATAAGTCGTCATCGAAATAAGAACAATGAAACATACTCTCAGATTTGGTACCTTCTAAAATAACACTCATTACATAACAAGAAGAGAAAGTCAACATCATTGGAAGCAGCAGTTGCCGCAGGTTTTTTATCAGGGGTTTCCTTCTCTTAGAGAGGTTGCCTTTACCACGGCTTATGGGAGCCCTCTCCACCCACCCTCTCCACCCATCATGCCATTTGATTCATGACTGGGACTTAGGTTGCTGGGCACCAAAGCATATTCCACATGACGGTGGGTCATGTATGCCGCAGCTTACAGGGCCTAAGCTCCTCTGGAGATTTCTTTCAGGGTTACTTCACCCTTAGCCTTTGGTTTAAAGAACCTTGGCCCACAAGGCAGTGGAGGTCTAGTTATATGGCGCAGGACGCTCGCCGTTCATCAGTGCCCCGTCTGCATGGCAGTGGTCAGGACGTGCACGTGGGGTTGATTTGTCTGGGAGAAGCACAGTAAGACGCTAAGACATCTGTGTGTTTTTTTAACTCACATCCACACCAGACCTTGACCACCACATACATACATACATGATGATGATTGCAACGTCTTGTCAGACGAGCGCCACTTCCTCAGACACTTAAAGTCCCTGATCCCCCCAATTTTTTTTTTTTTTTTTTTGTCCTACCGGTGAATTCACACACTCAAGCAGGCTTCATGACACTGAAGACGGTCATTGGGATCAATTATTACATGTTTTCAGTATTTCAAGCCTCCACATGTCACAACTTTTCCATCGCCACAAGACCATTTTTATAGACAAATGCCTGAGGGAGTATCTATACACAGATGATGTTACAGAGTCTTAGCTTTGTACGACAGCTAAGTCTCTCTCTCGGTTCAAACTGTTGAGATCCAGCAACAATCAAGAGCAAGATAGCCATCAACAAGTTAAACTGCAGACTAGCTTAATGCGGGTACTGGTCTCCCGCTTTATGGTTTTTTAAATCAGAGATTTGCTTCTCCTAGAAAGGTTACCTTCACCACAGCTTACGGAAGCCCTCTCCACCCCAACACACACATGAAATATAATTGCAAAAACATTTTACTTAAAAAAAAGGAAAAAAGATATCTATATAAAAGGGAAAGGTAATTTGCTTGAAGCATTGCTGGTAAATAAATATGTAGGGAACTGGCAGTTGAATTGGTGTGATGTATTAGCAAAAATGGACAAACGAAAGAAGGTCTTGTTTGTTTTTTTTTTGGTCTTCATAAATGCATTTATTTTTCAAAAACAATCATAAATACAAATCAGTAAATATGGACATTGTTTGAGATAACCAAAATGGTGGAAGGTTTTAATATTTCGAGAATATTATCTCTTTTTCAAAAAGAAAGTATCAAAGAATGTTGCTAAAAATAAAGCTTATCAAATTAAAAAGTAAAATTATATCTACATTTAAAATATCTACATTAAAAATAAAGTTTATCAAATTAAAAAATTAAATTATATCTACATTTAAAAAAATAGATGAGGACTCTCCAATTAACCCATCCTATTGTGTTATTCATAAAACTGGATCGATAATCGTAGTTTGTTTGAAATCCGTACAATTAGGCATACCTTTATAACGAATGTAAACACAAAACAAAGTCTTTTGTACTTTAAAATAATACATAAAAGGAATTAATGATTTGAAAATAATGTTTAATTTTGAGTGACAACGCTGACAGCATGGAGGACGTCGTAGGGTGGTGTGTTTACAGAATGACAGAGAAATAATGTGTCTGCTCTCCCCCCCTCCGCCCCGTGGTCACTGTTTCTTTCTTTTTGTCATTGTCTGTTTTTTTTTTTTTTTTTGTTATTTTTTTACACAGTGATCACCACTTATCAAGGCCCGGAAGCCACTCAGGGATGAGGGTTATTGCAAGTACAGTATGTTAGTGTGGAGATTTGATGAAGTGTTTAATTAAGGGGGCGGTTCATTAGGAATTTGTTAACATTGGACTTGAAGACATCCAAGTTGTAGTCTGGTGGGAAGCAGGCAGACGGAACAGAGTTCCACAGGCGTGCAGTTCTAAGAAAGAAGCTTTGTTCATGGAATCCGCGTTTTGATTTAGGCACAGATATAGAGTGGGGGAAATTTTTCACAGTGGATTCAGCTAGACGGGTGTTTTTCGTGAAAGATTGGCAAGGGGGGACCAGATATTGGAGTTCAGACGAGCACCTACCATGGAAATAACGATCTGGCCTCTATTTTATTAGTACAGACGACGTCAGAACATTCCACTATGCATTGTCTAAAATGTCGGTCAGTCCCGCTGACCTATTCTTCATCTCCCATTTTGACTTCTTTGACGTTATTCCCGAGGCATCTGATCGCTGCCTTGACCTAGGATCTGACCGACTTTCGGTTGATGCCATTTTCATAAGCCTGGACAATCGACCTCCCACCTCTGCCACCTGCAACTCCAGCCCCCTCCCCTCTGTAAGAACACCCTCCCCCCATGTAATTTTTAAGTGATTTTAGAATCGGAATTGGACATTCGGAACAGAACGGAATATTGGAATCGTCCTATTACTGGTTTCTTTACACAGTGTTTCCCTCAGAGGAGCTGGTGTTGTATAGTGTAGTGTACATATAACAACATATAACAGAGGATGAGACATTTATATAACGGCATATACGGTGACGACGGTGACTTGACAATTACTTGTTGTTCATTTTATTAAAACGAGGCTGACATAAAGAGATGTGAAATGGACAGCTTTTTTTAACACAGAGCAAAGCTTTTTTCTTAGAACTGCATGCCAGTGGAACTCTCTGCCGCTTGCCTGTTTCCCACCTGACTACAACTTGGACGTCTTCAAGTCCAAAATAAACAAACTCCTGAGAAACCGCCCCCTTAAGTAAGACACTCTATCAAAACCCCCAATACTAATGATTACTACAATACTATCTCATTGATTACTGTACATGCAATAACCCCTATCCCTGAGTGGCCTTCGGGCTTTGATAAGTGGTTACCCCCATGTAAAAAAAAAAAAAAAAGAGAAGGGAATTCATTATTGATGATGGGGGCAGGCAGTTAACATTTGGAAGGTTGTTTCAATTTCAAAGTTCTAGGAAAGAAACTCTGCTCATGGAATTTTCATTTATTTTTTAGGCGCAGATAGTGAGGAAGTTGTTGATGGTTGTTGTGGCTAGCCTAGTATTTGTTACAAACAATTTCTACAAGGAGGGATCATATTTATTTTGTTTTTCTCCTCTTCCTGTGTTGCCTTTTCTCCTAACTTAAAAGTTTAAGTAAAAAAATAAAAAAAAAAAGAAAGAAAGAACCATGAGTCAATCTTTAATCTGGCAAAGATTTTGCATGGAGCAGAAATGTAACTTCATAAATTATTTATTTTGTGTTAGTTGGATTCTTCAGACTACTATTTTCACAACGTTTCAGTTGATGTAACCTCCAACCTCCTTCAGGTGTATCCTGTTGAACTCAAGAATCTTTCTGTTGAACTCGGGGAATCTGCACAGAATTTCCAATGTTTTGTTGTTTAAGCCTCTTGATTGCTTGGGGAACATAGGGCCGGAACAATGCTCCTCCAATGGACCCAGTTCTGGCTGGTCCTTTTCAGTTCGGCCCATGTGGCCAATCCAGTTCCATCTTCGCCTTGGGTGATCAATTTTGTATCGGGTTCTGATGATTCAGGTCCCTATCCTGGTCTTGGTCGTCAGAAAGGTTGTCGGTGCACTGGCTTCCCAGAGGCTTTCACCTGCTCGCATCATGAACTCTACTGGAAAGAACCCTAATCCCAGACCAAGAAGTCCACATATGATGTTGTTGTGGTTTTTGTAACTTTCTTTTGCAGAATTGGGTTTTTGGCCCTATTCTAACCCCCAACCTGGAGAACCAATGAGTGCTCTTAGTCTGATCTCTACCCTTCAACCTGTCTCGCTTGGGTGATCCTACTAGGAGATGAATCTCCTGCCAGCATAGCTATGCGGGTCCTAGAGACATGCAAGTACTCGCGAGGGGGACATAATTTCGAATGGAACTCTTTATTTAATCCACAGAGATAGTGCGACCTTCTCATGTAGCAGAATTCCTTCCGATTCATTTCCCTGGTCGCACTTGGTCAGTTTTCAATCGTAGTCGAGTGTTTCTCAGTCCTCCTTGCATCAGGTCGGTTATATGCTAAAAAAAAAAACAGTAACTCAATAAATCGCCATCTGGCGGTTAGACAATTCAATCCACACAAAAAAAAAAAACTTTGTTTTTCTTTCTAGTCTTTTTATTAAGAGCCAAAAAAATATATATGCAAGTTTTTTTTTTACAAATGCAAATCCGAATAATTCACTCCTTTTTTTTTAACGGTGGGGATTATGGCGAGACGGAGCATCACAGAGAGGTGGGGAGTGATTCAACCGACACTTCAGTGTGTACACACAAGCTATCTCAGTCAAAAATCAATTGGGGGGGGGCTCAATCGTCCCTGGAACAGTCATGTCACAGTAGCATACTTTTGTTCTGTCAGCCATGACTGGGTAGAAGTCCTAAGTAATTAGCAATTGTATTTTCAGTGTCGTCCACACTGAGGATTGAACCTTCAAGGTTCAAAAGTGTAACTTTACAACTGAATTTTACCAAGTACTTTATCCACTATATCACAAGTCCTTGCAGGCAATTCTAGTATAAATTTTAAGAATCTTACCTATTCATGTTGATTAGTCTGGCCAGTATCAGATGGATAATCGTTTAAGAATCAAAGACTTCTATACTGCTTTAGATTTAGATTATTCATTGTATGATTCCCATATTTCTCATGTCCTCAATCCTCACTAGCCAGGTTTTGCTTCAATATTTAATCAAACTGTGTATACATGCTAGATAGACATTTTGCTTGTTGTTGTTGTGGTGGTGGTGGTGGTGCCAGGGCGACACCTAGCTTTTCCTAAATCGTTTATTATTAAAAGTTAAAAAATATTAGATAAAAGAACATCATTATTTGTCTGTATGAACAAAGACAAAAATGTTACAGGTTCGGAATTTGGAATGGATTACTAGAACAATAGAACAAAAGCATCAGAAATGCGGCCTTGGGAGTTGAGTATTAAAATACTCAAACAAAAGTTTCTAAAATAACATCGAAAAAACGTGATTTAAAGTCGCATGTTAAAAGATGTGAGTTATATTAGTTTGAATAAATACAAGCAGAGGTAGAGAGAAAGCTAGATGGATGGAGAGAGTTGGAGCATTGGAAACAGGGCCTTTATTGGCCCTGTAAGGGGAAAAGCAGAATCTAAAGACACGTGCATTCTTCCAACAGGAAAACATTTGAAATAAAAGCTGTCCAAAACTATAACCAGAGACTTCTGGTCGTTTCTTTAGAAGGAATGTTCATTTCAGCTTTGGTATATTTGTCAATTAAGATCTAGATGAATGAAGGTAATGGAATTCCCCAGATGTTCCATCCCTTTGTTGTAAGGAACTGTTTCTTTATAAAATGTCATATGGCTTGTTGAAACTGTATATATATGTGTAATGGGTATGTGTGTGCATACGGCATAATCACGTTGACACACCGGTTCCCCCGTCAGATCACCGCAGTTGAGCCTGGTCATTACTAAAATGGGTGACCAGTTTGGGAATTCCAGGTGCTGTATGTAGGAGGACGTCGACACCTCCCTGCAAAAAGTTGCAAAAACCTAACGTTGTCATCTCCCCTAACAGGGATATACATGCGACTGGGGACCGCTTGTGAGCTTCATACTCCCATGAAACTTTCTCTGGAGAAGGAAGCTGGTTAAACCCTGAATAGGGTTGGTGCTGACTGCACACAATGTATATGTGTAAACAGCTATACACACATCTACAAAGAATATAATGAAACACGTAGACAACGCAAAGAAACTCATTTTATACTCAAAATACATTATATACCACACACTATATACACGCACATATATATATATATATATATATATATATATATATATATATATAGACCTCACACACTTGCAATGTAATATTTGGTCGACAGTGGTAACGCTCTGCTGGTTAATAATGGCAGAAAAAATATCATATAAATTTCCATCCAGACAGACGATTATTGTCCCACTCTTCATGAAAGACAAAAGGAGGCAGAAAAGGTCAGTTTGATTAAAATGATTGATGAACGACTAAGTTTGGTTGTAGTGAATCGATTTATTTATGTAAAAATTGTGTTTGATCAAGAATAGAAATTTTAATTAGTGTCTCGGTGGAAATAAATCTATAAAAATAACATTGAATCAATCCGTGCTAAACATGGCGGGGGAGTTCAGTGACCAAAGCGTGCGTCTGTATGTATCACGTGTTGACTGATGTAGTGTTAGCAGAGTACTAACCTTCAAACGTTTCAGCAAATCAAATCTGGAATTATGCTAAAAATAAACTCGAAAATCGGTATTAAGCAAATATTTCGGATCCAACCAAACAGGAAGTATTTAACTAAATGAGTAAAACCATGCACACATAATTACATTGACACGCTGATTCTTGTGCAAGGATTTTATAGGCTGGATCATGTGACCTCTAAGAGAGTAGGAATTGAGGTACCTATTAGCCAATCCATGGGGCTCTAAAGGGACAAAGCAACAACCAATCAGTTAGAGGAAAATAAATAAATTCCAATAATTATAATAAATATGATTTGAGATATTATTTGTATTGTACGGTTAACATGTTTAATGCCTGTTTCTGACGTACGATAGTTGTGTCTCACACCGTCAATAACTGCAACAGAGAAATGAAACTTTCAGATCATGAATGCATAAATTAAGTTATTATAGCAATGCAATTTTTCATCCCTTTGGGTCAATGCGAGTAGAATAAAATATAGGAGACATTACTTTTGGAACCCCCAGTATATATATATATATATATATATATATATATATATATATATATATATATGTATATATATATATATGTATATATATATATAGGCTCGCTGTTTGTTTGTAAACAAGCGGTTTGAGCACAATAAAACTGGTGGACGAATGTTTGAAATGGACATTTGTTGAGGTCATTTACGGGCGCTGCTCCCGTGGGTCGATAGGTAGAACTGCCGGCTATCAACACTATGGTTCTAGGTTCAATTCTCAGCTTGGGAAAGGTGCTAATCTAGCTGCACTGATTAGTTCTGATACATTAAAGAGTACTGTATGTGGATGACTGCAAATATATATAGCCTTATCCCTGAGTGGCTTCCGGGCCTTGATAAGTGGTGATCACTGTGTAAAAAAAAATATATATATAGCAGCAGGAAGACAGAGCAAACGCTTGTTGAAGATAACATCTATATCTACTTTGGCCCTAAAACTTAACTTATCAACCCCAACCCTACCTAGTCCATTCTCTAACCCTAACATAAAAATAAATAAATAAATAAATCCACACCCAACCAACCTTGTTCTCCGCACAGCTGGACTTCACCACTTGGCCCTTTCTTACTAAAAACCTTCTTTTGCTGAAAGTTGATTTTCGTTTTTCATTAAGAATTCCGCTTTTGAATATAAGCATGATTGTCTGAAGAGATCTCTAGTTACTAAATACTAGAAGACCGGAACATGTTCATGACTTTGTAGCAACACATTACTGCTTATGTAAAGACAAATAAAAAGTATACCTTTCTCTAGTTCGGTATTGAGCACTCTTGTATTAACCTTGTTATATTTCATTGGTGACCTTACCTCTAAAAAAAAATGCAACCTCAAATTATATATATATATATATATATATATATATATATATATATATATATATATATATATATATATATAAGCTTATTAAGAGTGCTCAATAAAAAAGAACAAGATATATTTTTATCAATATTGACAAATTTATATGGTCGAGTCATTGGACATGCTACTGTTTCAGACAGTAGGATTTGTAGAAATAAAACGTGAAATATAATTGAATAAACATATTTTCCTATAAGTTCAAATGTAGTAAACAGAAAAACAATATTTCTTCAATAGTGCTCAATAAATATATAGAGCCATTACAAGTGAAATTATATAAACACCAAAAAAAAAAAAAAAAACATGAATGGATTACTCTACATTTCGACAAGGTTCGACAATCTCTGATGCGACAATTGACATTGTTGAAATTGAGATCAATTCGTGCAGGGATTTTCTGATGCTTATTTGATTTGACTTATTTTTGAGTCTTGATGGCACGGACACTATATTGATTGGACGAAAAGTGATGAGCACGTGATGACAAGATGCTGCAGCAGCCAACAATTGTGTTGCATCAGTCTCTTCAAACAATTAGATGAGAGTAAAATAAAATATTAACCAAGTCGCTTTTGTTTATTATTCATGCGGTCAATAATGATTGCAATCGTGCTGAGTTTGACCTGGTGCTGATGTAGTGGCTAGCAGTGTGGACCAGGGATGTGCAGAGAGGGGGGTGCTAGGAGTGAACAAGTACCTGCCCCTTTTACTCCTGTTTTAAAGTTGCCCTTTTCGGAGGAATATATTGTAGGCATTACCCAACCATGACTATATTTTTTACGTTTTTTTTTTTGTTTGTTTATTTGAGCACCTATCTTGAAAAATTATTTGCATGTCACTGGTGTGGACTGTGACCCTGACGTACTGGGTTCAACTTCTATCACGGCTAATGTGTCAATTTCACTAATACTCTTGGGAAAAGGTATGAACCCAGCTTATAACCTTCCGTCCCCTCCCTTATCAGATATGAATGAAATAGTAAGTTCGACTAGATTCCCAAGCCTTAACAGAAGAAAAATAAATTTTAAATACAAAGATTTTTACAACCATCCAATTGGTTGCTTTAAAGAAATATGCTGACGTTGACCTTTGGGCTAAGATAAAAAAAAAAAAAAATCGATTTGGGACTCTTAAGTAGGACAATCCATGGAGTGAATGTGGTATTATGGTGATTGAAGACTCTAGCTATGAATAGCTTAGACAATTATAAGGTACAGTGTCAAGGGTGACAATAGACCCCCCTCCCACACTTTTGAATGGCCTTGTGCCTAATTTGTGTGAAGTTTAGTATGAAACAATATGTGAACTTTTTTTAAAAATTTGTCTCAACACAGGATGACCCTTTTTGGGGAGCTGAATTTTCCCCCACATTAAAAACTTGTGTCTAATTATGCCATTGTGGGGAGGCAAGTAAATAAGAAGAAACAAAGTAGTACAAAAAAAAAAAAAACGTTTAGACACTTGTGCACTAGTACAATTGATTCACTTTTTTGGTTTTCAGATTGGACTTTGGAAGAGTGCATAGCAAGGGCAGACAAATGCAATTTCAGGATCCAATCGAAAATAAATTATGTTTTTTGTCGTTTTTTTTGGGGGGGGGTGAGAAAGTTTTAGTAAAATAAATATAAGAAACTTATAACACAAAAAAGAGTTTTTAATTAAACAAAAGAGACATTTTTTTTATTTTTAATAAAACATTAATGTAAAGTTTTTGGGCACTTCGGCAGATCAGGAACATGAGACGAATATGTGTATTTTAGTTTCAAGAACGGCCAATAGAGGTCGTCTGTCAGCCAAAGAACAGGGATTGATAACATACTTTTTGAAAAGTTCATGCAAACTTTTCTCCTAAAATGGATATTAATTCATTAAACCAGTGCAAGATTGCATTAATGTCAGATTCCGTAAGACTATAGAATTTTTACTAAGCCTATAGAATTCTTACAGAATTGTTGTCAGAAAAAAAAATTAAACAATTATATAAAAAAAATTTAATTAAATTTCCATGCATTTTATACTTTAAAATTATATTTTTATACATTTGTATACAATCTTACTGTACAAAAAAACAAAAACAAATTATTCTTAAAACTCTATAAGTGTTTCATGTTTTGAAACGTTGACAAACTAAAATTGTATTTTGATACATTTTTACTAAATAAGATAATAAATAAATAAATAAAACAATTATATAAATTGTTCAGAACCAGTTAGGTCAATCTATACCTAAATATGAATCCAGAGGGATTGGAAAGTACTCGGACTTACATCAACCAATTTCTGCCAAAATTGAAGCCCGTTATTTGGAAGTTGGAATCGATTAGACAAAGAACGTCTCTTCTAATTAATGAAATATGTTTAATATAATATTCAAGAGAGAATTGGCTCTGTAATAATAAATACAGAATCTGCATATATTTCAGCATATTTTATGACCGGGCAAGGACAGGCGTCCTCTTCCCCACACACAAACATACACACACACGCTAGTCCAAAAATAAAAAATAAACATTTCTCAGTTTGTATATTGACTGGAAAGAACTCTCTTGGCACAATATCAAACAGGGTAATGAAAGGTAACTGAAATTTTTTTTACTTGGGTTCACCATTTATCGATGCTTGGAGACTACTCAAGGATAAGGGTTAGTAAGTGTTCGGTAGATGATGAGACAACGTCGTGATGATCAGTAATGGTGGAACTTGGGTAGTATTTAATTATATAAGAGGACGACTCAACAAGAACTTATTTACATTAGACTTGAAATCAACCATGTTATAGTCAGCTGAGAAGCAGCTCCATGGTATTAAGTTCTACAGACGGACATTTCTAGGGAAAGAAACTTTTTAAATCTGAAAAAAAATACCGAGTCGGGTTTCTTCTTTTTGTTTGTCGCCTTACAACTGTCTCTGACACAACGTGTTGGGCCCCGGGTGTTAAAATGTAACGACATTGTTTAAGAAAATTAATGACCACATTACAGGAGTAAAACTGAAAATTAAGGATGCCTCCACAGCACTATTAAAACAAAGCTTCTTTGACCCCCTTTCTTTGTAAAGAAATGATAATAGTTAAGAAAAAAATTAATTAAATCCGAAATAAACATCTTTACATTCGAAAAAAAAAAAATACTAGTCGTTTATTGGTTTGTATTAATTCTTGATAATATTAAAACGATGTTTTTAATTCTTGATAACATTAAAAAAATGTTTTTAATTCTTGATAACATTAAAAAAATGTTTTTAATTCTTGATAACATTCAATTAACATTTAGCTCCAAAAGAATGAATATTTTTTTAAACTAAGATATTATTTTTCCTGGGTTATGGCCATTAAAAAAAATACCAATTTTGTAGGAGTTTATTGTGTATTTTTAGTTTTAGTTGAACATACAAACACACAGACAACTGTTCTTTATATAATAGACTAGCAAGGCGAGGCGTTGCCCGGTCGTAAAATATAGTTAAAAAAATTATGAAAAAAAAAAGAAAGAAATGGGACTTGGGTTCCATCTTATTGTGTTATTAAAAGAAAAAAAATACCATGTGGTGGGCATGCGTAGTTGAGAATTTAAAAAAATAGGGAAGAGAAAAAAATGTGTGCTGGACGCAAACTTGCAAAACATAAGT
Organism: Euprymna scolopes; assembly: GCF_053919585.1. NCBI lineage: Eukaryota > Metazoa > Mollusca > Cephalopoda > Sepiida > Sepiolidae > Euprymna > Euprymna scolopes. Next base: position 107,107,417 of record NC_136506.1, read on the forward strand.
TCATAAGCGAACGCGTTATTGATCGGACCAAGAGGTTACAGATGTTATTGCATAGCAAATTTAGCTTTTTAAAATGAAACAATGAATCGACCGTTCGTGCATGCGTGATTAACAAACAGCGTCGAAACTAACATTTTTACCTGATCCCTCAACTTAAAGAAAACGACATTTCTACATGAAATGATGAATGGTTTGATTCTAATTTTTTGATATTATGTGTTAGAGAGATCACTCTTTCTAACGGTTCCTAGTTCGTGCCAGTTCCATGCGGATGACAGAAGTTTTTAGTGGACATACAAAAACACAGATGACTGAAATTTATATAATACGAAGGGCGTGCAATAAGTAATGCCCATGACCCACTTCCAGTTCTCTGATCTAACTGAAATTTTGCATGTGCAATGATTTATATCTCTACGGGTTATGTGGCAAATTACAGCTCTGAACTAATTGTGGTTTCTGTTTTACAGGTGTTTGAACTGAGTCAGGTGTGAAATGGAGCCTGTTGACTGTCGAGCAGTGATCCGGTTTTTGTTTTTTGTATTTGAAAGGACGCACACTACAGGAGACTTTTGATGAAATCAAAGAAACTTATGGTGATAATGCCCCATCATATGACCTTGTAAAACGCTGGCATTGTGAATTAAAACATGGCCGGAAGTCTGTGGAAACAGCTCCCAGATCTGGTCGCCCCTCCCCTTCTGCCATTGATGAGGCATCTGTCTGTCAAGTTGAGGCTGCCATTTTGGGAGATTGGTACATTACTATTCGCCAAATAGCCCAAGATGTCAAGATTAGTACAGGGTCTGTGGAAATTATCATTCATGACCATTTGCATATGCATAAGGTGTCTTCCAGATGGATTCCCAGGTTGCTCACACCATTCCAGTAGCGAGAACGCGTCGAGTGCTCGAGGATGAATGTGCCAAAAAGATGAGTCAAAGTTTTTCAAAAGACTGATTACACAGAGTGAAACCTGGGTCCATCACTATGATCCAGAGACCAAAGCCCAGCCAATGCAATGGAAGCACTTGGACTAACCACATCCAAAGAAGGCAAGGGTGCAGCCCTCCGCTGGCAAGGTCATGCTCACAGTCTTCTGGGACCAGGATGGAGTAGTGATGACAGATTTTCTGGCAAAGGGTACCACAATTACAGGAGCCTATTATGCTTCACTTTTGAGGAAATTAAGGGAAGCTATCAAAATCAAGAGGTGGAGCAAGATCAGCAAAGGTACCCTTCTCCTGCAGGACAACGCTCTGGTCCTCAACTCGCATGTCGCCAGATCAGAAGCACAGGCATATGGTTATGAAATCCTTCCCCATTCTCCCTACTCTCCTGACCTTGCACCCTTTGACTTTCACCTCTTCCCAGCCATGAAGTTGTTTTTGAAAGGAAAGCGTTTTCCAGATAATGCAGCCTTGATTTCTGAAGTCACGTCGTGGTTGGAGGACCAACCTGGGGTGTTCTACAAAAACGGTCTCCAGAGCTGCATCAAACGATGGGAAAAATGCATAACTCTGGGTGGTTCCTATGTAGAGAAAGACTAATAACTGTACCAAGTTTCATTTCTCTATGGGAAGTGGGTCAGTGGCATTACTTATTGCACGCCCCTCATACTAACCTGGGTGCCCGGGTGTTTGGAGATGTGTGTTGAGCAAAAAAAAAAAAAAGTAGGAGCAGGCAGGCTCGAACCTGTGACACAAAGGCAGAAAAGAAAGTGGAGGTGTGTGTAAGCGAGCGAAAAAAAAAAAATCGGAGTAGTAAGCAGGCCGTATCATGCCAGAGGAAAAAGAGGTGAAAAAAATACAGACTTTCTTACCGATGTGCCCACCGTGATTGTGACGTCACAGGTGGCCGAATAGCACCTTCTATGTGATGTCGCGGAAGCAAGGGTTGAATGACTTGCAAAAAATGTCAGTGAAAAAAAACGATCCTCCTTGTAGAAAAGTACCTAGTTGAGGGTGAAAGAATTAATGTTTTTGGCCAATTTTTCAATATTTGTTGTCTGAAGGGTCAAGCTTCAAAACGATACTGATCTCATGAAAATCTGTTGCCTCTGTCGAAAGTTTTAGGCAGACATACAAACATATATACATACATACATTTAAACAGATTTTTGCCCTTTATATTATAGATAGACTAGCAGGGCTACCCGGCGTTGCTCGGGACCGTATAAACAATGAAAAAACAAAAGCAGATATTGAACATATGTTTTATTCTTAGGGGAGAGGAATCTTTCATCTCAAGTTTTAGCGTTACAAACAAACATTTGTCTTTTATATATATAGATAATGACAGGTTTTTTTGGTCCCCCCCCTCGAAGATAACTGATCAGTTGACCAACTTCTTGTGGTCCGTTTGACGTGAAATTTCGATATTTGTCATCCGGGTGATGGGGCTTCGATATGATACCAAATTTGTCAAGTTTGGTTCCGTCTTTCAAAAGTTTTAGCGTTACAAACAAACATACATACATACACACAGATTTGGCTTTTATATATATAGAAGATAATGGAAGAAGAAGAAGGAGATATCACAATTTTATTGGTTTTGTTTATCACACATGGAATTCTAAATGTCGGATCCTTGTTTTATTTTCCTGATTCCACAATGATTGGTTTGGTTTACGGCATATCATATATTTGTTTGTAAAAATGTATTTTTACAAACAAATATATGATATGCCGTAAACCAAACCAAAAAAAAAAAAAGTATTTCTACAAACAAATATATGATATGCCGTAAACCAAACCAAAAAAAAAAAGTATTTTTACAAACAAATATATGATATGCCGTAAACCAAACCAAAAAAAAAAAAGTAATTTTACAAACAAATATATGATATGCCGTAAACCAAACCAAAAAAAAAAAAAGTATTTCTACAAACAAATATATGATATGCCGTAAACCAAACCAAAAAAAAAAAGTATTTTTACAAACAAATATATGATATGCCGTAAACCAAACCAAAAAAAAAAAAGTAATTTTACAAACAAATATATGATATGCCGTAAACCAAAGTAATCGTCTGGTCGCATATTTTTGTTATATTGTATTAGAAATCTGAGACTAGGAATATTCGATTTGGAGTGCAAGAATTTGTTTATAATCATTTATAATTTTGAAACTCTTCAAAGTTTTCCTTGAAAATGAACTCGGTATATGACGTGCTCTAGTCTAATAATAATAATAATATTAAATAGTTCACTTTTCCATTGTGTCTGCGTTGGTCTCCTTATCAGAGTTTGTGAAGATTTGTAGCCAATTTTCATGGATTTAGTGATATTAACCAGCAAATAACAAAGACGGTTCAATAGGAAGACATCTTTGTTTCTGGAAATATCAGCAGCAGAAGTATTTGGGCCGCTTACGATCTCTTACATTTCAATTCTATGATGAAATATCTACCAAAATAAGTTGGTTAGAATTGAACAAATCAAAGATTGTCTTTTCATGTCTTTTAGACTAGAAGGCTTTCCGGCATCTACGAATCACAACAGTGAAGGGGTGCGATTTTGCTGATTGTCAGGTTAGTCGAGGGGTATGTATGTGAAGGGGGCACAAGTGCTATGAGTTCATCAAATCACTAAAGTAGTTCTAAAACTGACATAGGGATGCGGCATTGTGGTGATGGGACAGAGGTTGGAGGTTGGTTAATAGAGTGGGACCTATTAGATTTGAATATTATCCTTTAAAGACATGGAGATAGTGTAGTATATGTTCGTTTGTCATGATACTACTTTACTAAGCAAGTAAAAATATGCGACCAGACGAAGCATATTTTTACTTGTAAGAAATAATGGTGTTGGAAATCTGAGATTAGGAACATTTGATTTCGAGTGCAAGAATTGGTTTTCTGTTCCGATTTGACAATCAAGCAGCATTAACCAAAAAATCAATCATTTTACTAACCTACTTTTTCGTGCGTGCACGTGCTCAGGTGGTTGCTATCATGAAATTGATTAAAAGCAGCCATAAAGACGATAGATGGAAAGAAAGGAGATCCGTTGTTTTTATGGCGTATTAACTTTTTCATGGTGGTTATTTTATGCCAACACATAATGACTATTGGAAACACTCTACACTGCTTTTTTGCTTTTTTTTTATCGTTTTTTTCTAGCTGAGGATGAGGCATCTTACTGGATATCAGACATTTACCCGCTATCTTATACATTCCAACCGAGAGATCTTTTTAAGATTCGACCCATCCCTTTTAAGTGCATTTATTTCTATCTGTATTGCACTTGGTTCATCGGCTATATCTGCCAGGTAGTTTTTAAATTCTTTTTCATCATTCCAGTTGCTCCTATGATTACTGGAATGATGGAGATCTTCTTAAGATTCCAATTTCTTTTCATGTCGTACATAAGACCTAGATGTTTCATTGTCTTTTCCTTCACGACTCTGTTTAACCCAGCATCATTAGGGGCACTAACTTCTACTAAGGTTGCTTCTTTCTCCCTCTCGTCCCATATCACTATGTCAGGTTTTATAGTTCCATTTCAAGGTACGTAGCTGTAGGGATTGCATAGTCATAATGGATGATGAATGACTTATTTCCAACTGTTCTTTCTGGTAAACATGTTCCCAGGATTTTCTGCTGCATTCGATATTCAACTTTTTATAAATGGTCTAGTGAAGATATTTACATACTCCATTGTGTTGCATGGTATAATAGCCGTCCCCCAACAGAACCTTACAACTGGATGTCAGGTGGCTTACACTCTTAACTTCTGTGTGGCAGAGCGTGCATGTATTGTCATTTTCTTAAAAGTATCAAGCCTTGATCTTGGGTGGCCATTATAATCCTCTTCTAATCGTAGTGGAGTGATTCTGTTTATAGAACCTTCACTTTTATTACATTTTATTTCAGTCGAAGTTCTCATAAATCAAGGGGTCACTTCCTCGGGATTAACACAAAAATACTTCTATGGTAAATTTCATGGCTTAATGTTGTGTTTTAACAAAGATATAACATTCTTACTGAAAAAGTAGTGCAAAAAATGTGACAAAACACATATGGTCTTAAAGAGGGAAAAATATCCAAACGTGTGAGGCACAAAAAGTCTTAAGTTCCTTAATTTTAATTGGATTTTAAAAATTTAAAAAGATTCTTTCTTAGTTCATCAAGCTCTTTCTATAAATGCCAGTATTGAAATATTTTAAGCAATTTACATTTTTTCATGTGTATTGCTATATGAAATGCATAAATATTCGAATATTTTTTTTTTTTTTTTTTTTTTACACAGTGATCACCACTTATCAAGGCCTGGAAGCCACTCAGGGATAAGGGTTATTGCAAGTACATTAATTTAGTGAGGAGATTTGCTGAAGTGTTTACTTAAGGGGGCGGTTCATTGGACTTGAAGACATCCAAGTTGTAGTCCGGAGGGAAGCAGGCAGACGGAACAGAGTTCCACAGACGTGCACTTCTAGGAAAGAAGCTTTGTTCATGAAATCCGCGTTTTGATTTAGGCACAGATAAAGAGTGGGGGAAATTTTTCACAGTGGATTCAGCTAGACGGGTGTTTTTCGTGAAAGATTGGCGAGGGGGGACCAGAGACTGGAGTTCAGACGAGCATCTGCCATGGAAATAACGATAACACAAGGACAGGCTCGCAACGTCTCTTCTGTGGGAGAGAGGTTGCAGGGTAGAGAAAAGGGCATCCCCCACTAAGCCACAAAGTCTATTTTGTACTCTGTCAAGGCAGGATAGGCTGTTTTTAGCAGCTCCTGCCCAGATATGGCAACAGTATTCCATCCTTGGACGTACTTGGCTTTTATATAGATAGAGAATTGCATCTAAAATGTTGAGTTAGTACAGAAGTTAAGAATATTAATTTTTCTCTCCATAATTGACCAGTTAATGTTATAGTATATCTTTCTTGTGCTCTCTTCGTCTTACTGGATTTCTGGACAAAAATTTATCTAGTCTGGTAGAGTATCCAGCTTCATGATGTTATTTGAGGTAACATCACTTGAAGAAGGTGCACCATTCCTTGTAAAAACTAGTGTGGGTTAGCTATACCGAAGAGATCTTATTTTGGCCATAAATACCATTTTATTTTGAATATTTAGTCAGGGTTTACTTTCAGGGAAAAGTATTCTGACAAATCCCTGCAGAGAGAAACCTTAGACATTTGAGGATTGTCTAGTAGGCATTCAAGTTCTCTCCAGATGATGGAGTTCCAAATGAAATGGGGGGGGTGGGTGATATCTTCTGTTCCTTAAAATCCCTTAAATACTTTGCTAGTCTCTCGTTACTCTATCTTTAATTCTATGGAAGGTGCTCGACTGAGCTCCAATCTTTGTTTCTCCTTGTAAGACATTTACAGTAAGAACTTGTCTTTCTACTACAACGAAAAATATAAAAAAAAAAAAACAGAAAAAACTTTTCTTTTCTCCATGTTTCTAGCATTCACCAGAATTTCCGCAAACAATATATGACGTTTGCTGACATTGATTTTGCAGAAGATCATGTTGTAGTCTTAGGGGAAGCAGTCTTGTTGCAACTCGATTAGCTACAGCCATTGTCAACAATTTCCCTCAATCTCTATTTGTGCCTAAATCTAAACACAGCTTCCACAAACACAGCTTCTTTCCTAGAACTGCCCGCCTGTGGAGCACTGTTCCATTGGCCTACTTCCTAGTCAACTACAGTATGGCAGCCTTCAAGTCTAATGTAAACAAGTTCTTGTTGAAGTGTCTCCTTAAATAATTAAATTGTACTCAACTTACACCATTAACAATTACTACACTACCGCCTTAATTTCATTAACCCTTATCCCTGAATGGCCTTTTGGCCTTGATAAGTGGTGAGTCCCTTGTAAAAAAAAAAAAATGCATTCCACAGATGGAAAATCCTTGTAAAGGAAATGTATGCATAGAAATTATGTTTATTGTTAAACACATGGAAGAAGATAGGAAATTTTCGGCGTAACTGTGGTAACAAGATGAATTCTTTTTTGAAAGTTTCACAAGAAGGAACCGAAGATTGAAGCTCAGTTGAGCACCTCTTTCTAAAACAATCACAGCAAGAAATCGTTTTTCTACAACAACAACAACAAAAAACTCTCTTTTCTTCCTTTATGTGTTTTGCATAAGCTGAAATTTCCACAAACTGAGCTTCTTTATGAGGGCTTCCTGATTGTTTGTGGAACACGTTATCATGAATCTGCCTCCCTGAATATTACAACATGGCCGTCTTCGAATCTATTATCAACAGATTTCTGTTATCAACTGCCCCCACAAGTATATGAACTTGGTCCGACTCAACAACCATTATCAGTCCTCCAATAATGTTCTTCATCTTTCAACTGATAATCATTTCATCTCATTAGTTATTATCCTCACGTGACTTTTGACCTTGATAATTGATGATCCATTAGTTAAAAAAAAGAAAAATTTAGAAAAGATACATTGTAAACAATTATATATATATATATATATATATATATATATATATATATATATATATTGTCATCCACATACAGTACTGTTTCGTTGTATCACAACTCATCAGTGCGGCTAGACAAACACCTTTCCCCAGCCGTGGATTGAACCTACAACCGTCGCATTGACAGTCGGCAGCTCTCACCATTCGGCTACGAATCAGTGCCGTAAATGTTTCTCATAGAGTGTGTATTAAATTCACACCCTCCCGTCGCACAGTGCTCGAACCATGAGCTTGTTTACAAACAGATTAATAGTGGGCTTCGCTTAATCGCTTTTAAATACGCGTTGGGTGAAAATATATTTACAAAGTGCTCAACCCAAAGAGGGGGGCTTTAATTGTATATATATGATATAAATGCGAGTGTGCCTCAGGGGTTGATCCTTGGACCTTTATTATTCCCGATATTCATAAATGACCTCCTTGATAAAATTGCCTCTGAGATGGGTATATTTGCAGGGATGTATAAATTTGAGTTTTACCAGTACATAGTTTAAAATCAATAATTATTTGTCATTTCATCATTAGTACCAGTAATGGAAAATTACGTTTTAAATTAAAAAATAAATAAATAAATAAGATATAACAATTAAAAGAATCGTTTTTGGCATCGTAACAATGCTCAAATGTTCCTGATTCTGACACCGGTTCTAATACCCACCCCTCCAAAAACAGTTCTGATATTTTTCTGATTCTTGATTCTGATTAATTGTCCTAACATTAATAAATACCTTTGATTTATTGCTTAAGTAAAATTGTTCGATTAATATACACAGTTCTGGTTCCTTTTCTTTAAAAGCTGTTGCTCCATTTCAACTTTTTATGTTTATCTTTGAGTACAATTTATTTATTTTTCTCTCGTACAAAAACTAAAGTTCTTTCGGTGATAAAACTCGCCACAAGCTAAATGGTATTTTTGCAAAATGAGGCCAGGGTCATCTAAGACAAAATTAAGTTTTATATTTAGTTCTTTGCTCCAAGAAAAATTTGGGAGAAGGAATTTCCTCCAATCTCACGCGACTTCACCTTTTGCCCAACTCGTAATTTGTGTTGTTATGAGCGTAAATAACAGTTTAGTCCATCAAAAAATGACAGCCGTAGTCATGACAACAGGATAGATTCATAATCGTGAATTTTTTTAAAAAAGTCACAATTTTTTTCCTAACTTAATCGCTCGCTCGGATGACATTTAAGATGCGATTAGACACTCAACACAGATTAATAACTTCTTTTTTTAAGGTTATAAACCTTATGAAATTATGTCTACCCGTACCTTTCTCTTCCCAATTTCTCCATATTTCAGAATGTCATAAGCAAGATACACACATTCTATCCCCTAATTTATCTCTTTTTGTTTTTTGTTTTTGTATTTTTTATGTCATTTTTTTTTTTTTCTGGCATTTTTCAAAATGTCATTTCAGGCCTTCCTAATTAACTCTGAGAGTGAATTATAGTTCATAGAAAACTAGCCTGGGTGCCTGGCATTGCCCGGGTGTTTAGAGGTGTGTATTGAGCCTAACAAGAAAAAAAAAAGTGGTAGTAGGCAGACAGGCTTGAACCTGTACCGCGAAGGAGGAAAAGATTGTGAAAAAAAAAGTGACGTCTTTGCTGTTCTGTCCATCGCCAAACCGGAAATTAAGGCTAGTCAATCGAAAAGAGGGGATGGCTTTCGAAAATATCGACAAAAAATAGTGACCTCTCCCTGTAGAAAAATACCCTGTTGAGGGTGAAGGAATTAATGTTTTTAGCCAATTTTTCAATATTTGTTGTCCAAAAGGTCGACTTTCAAAACGATACTGATCTCGTGAAAATCCGTCGCCTCTGTTGATAGTTTTTGTGAGACATGCATACATACATACATACATACATACATACATACATACATACATACATACATACATAATTCATGCATACATTTAAACAGACAGGTGAGATTTATATTATAGATGATACTTAAATAGTTTGGATCAGTTTCTTTTAATTCCTCTTTGAAACTCGAAAATGAATTCTCTTGTTTCCCTTTGTGGAGAGTATTAAAAGCAATAGAAACTCGATTGTTAGGAGGGGAGGGGGTATCACTTTATCGTATTGGCTTTATCTTATATTAAACAGAATTACTCAGCATTTCTCAGTCCTAAAAAAAAAAGAATGTTTCCGAATTTTTTAGATAAGTATTTATGATGTGTATTATTTGGATTATTGAAACTATTGTTTTCACCTTCAATGTTATTCGCACAATGTTTCAGCCGATCTAACCTCTGACCTTCTTCATGTGTATCTTGTTGAACTTGGGAACCTTTCTGTCAAACTCCAGGAATCTGTACAGAGTATCATGCTCTCGTTTCATCAGCCATGACTGAGTAGAAGTTTTAAGTAATTTGCAAGCGCATTTTTAATACGTACTTAGCACTTAATCCATTACGCTACCTGCCTCTGTAGATTTTTAAAAATCACGTGCAAAGACAAGATACCAGACACAGAGGTTTTAGCCTGGTCAAACTGTCTGTCAGTACGCACCATGTTACAGCAGTGCCAGGTGCATTGTGCAGCTCATATATGCTACATGCCTGAATCAAGGCTCCCAAAACAGCTCCTTTACAGTGAATTGTCTAAAGAAAAAAGATCTGCAGGAGAATAGCAGAAACGGTTCAAGGACAATCTGATAGTCTCCTTCAAACATCTATGCAACAAAAAAAAAATCTCTAAAATCTAGCATCGTCAATCATCTTTCCTGACTAAGACTTTTTTATGTTTTATTTTTTTTTAACAAAGGGATTACCATATATCAAGGCCCGGAAGCCACTCGAGGCTAAGGATTAATGTGTGTATTATAGTCATTGGGACAGTTGCTTAATAATCATTTGTAGCAGTAATTTAGTATAATTAGATTATTTACAAGGACGGTTGAATAAGAACTTGTTTACATTGGACTTGAAGACAATGATATTGTAGTCAACTGGAAAGCAGACTAGCGGAACAGAATTCCCCTGGTGGGCAGTTCTAAGAAAAAAGCTTTGTTCATGGAATCCATGTTTAAGTTTAGGCGCTGATAGAGTGTGGGGGAAATTATTGATAGTGTTTTTGGTTAGACGAGTGTTTTTTTGTGAGGGATAAGTGAGGGGGAATCATAGATTGGAGCTCAGTCAAACACTTGCAATGAAAATAGTGAGAGAGCAGGGACAGGCTCACAACGTCTCTTCTGTGGGAAAGAATTTGTAGAGAATAGAAAAGGACATAGCCTACTAGATTAAGACGACTGTGAACTGCTTGTGAATTGAGTATTTTTTAACAACTTCTTCCAAAAGAGTAAACTCCTTCAAACTACGCAAGATAATTGCTGCATCAGAAACACAGAAAACTCTGATGTTAAACCTGTGCCACTGACTTCATATGTCTCGGCACCAAACGAGGGAGAGACGCCTCCTCAGTCCTGGTCTACAACTTTCCTAGAGCTGGTGACTTGATCAAATCACTGGTTTGCTAACCTAAACTGCTTAAGAAGTAAAGAGGCTCTACCTATTACCTAGCTTTCATACTCCTTCTTTGCCTATTAGCCAGGAGCAGAGGTGTGATCACAGGGACTCAGTAGAGGATGCTCAGTGTTTGGCCTTGTTTCTTGACTAAGGCAATGAACGCCGTCCCCTACTTCCGCCTCATTCCCTTCCCTTAAACCTGGGTATCTTGGTAGTGCTTGTTTAGCATGTATGCTCACACGATTAGACTAGGTCACTCTTGTCTGACAGGTTTGAGGGTATCAGTTTGACAGTTTGTCTGACTGCAGTATTCCGACTAACAGTACAGGACCCTAACTCTGTGGTAGAGCTTAGAACGGCTGCTCTATCATCAGTTGTATAATATCGGGATGGTTGTAATGCTATTTCACACATGGAAAGGGACTCTGTACTTATCTCCGGTGGGCATTCCCAAAGCCACATTTCTGTGGATGAGGAGTCTGCTGATGATCTACTTGTGCTGCATGGTGGAGGTTAGGCACATCCACTTTGTTGAGCACATCTTACCCTAAGCTGAAGCTCTCTCTGCACAAGGGTTTGTCAGAACAATCTAGCATGAGGATACTTTTTCCATAGAAGAAAATCCTGATTAAATATTCAAAATCACATTCGCTGCTCAAATAAGATCTTTTTTTTTCTTTTCTTTTTTTATTCAATTTTCACCCCAAACAAGGCACAGTGCCACTTTGAAGCAGGGGGCTACTATCAGGGACATAATTTGCAGGGACATTATGAAGGGGGATGAGTAGAAAGATGTTTGTTCACATTACACTTGAACTTCTGCATATCAGTACAGTTGGGAAAACAGAATCCTGGAAGGGAGTTCCAAAGACCTGCAGTTCTGGAAGAAACTATTGGAGTAAAAGGTTTTCTTGCATCTAGGGAGCTCTACTGTAAAGGGATGAGACTTAGTGGCTTGTCGGGTTTGTCGGGGGTAGTTACGTCGAGGAGGCACAAGTGTTTGCAGTTCGTCAGAGCATTCACCATTTGTAGAACAGACAGAGGGATGCAACATCTCGTCGATGGGACAGAGGTTGAAGCCTAGATGACAGTTCAGGACCTATCAGGTTGGCGACTCTCTTTTGAACACTGTTCAGGAGCGAGAGACAAGCAGCAGATGGATCAGCCCAGATGTGACAACAGTACTCCATACATGGACGAATGGTGGCCTTATAGAGGTACAGGATACTTTCAGGCGTAAGTAGTTTTCTAGCACGGTAGAGGGAGCCAACCTTCCTTGCAGCAGCCTTGGCAATGCTCTCAATGTATCTATTCCAGTTCACTGTAAACGTTAGGCCGAGGAGTTTAAAAGAAGTACTTTCAAGCAATGTGTTCTTGGCCATTGCTATTGGTGATAGAAAAGGTTTCTTGTAGTTATTGAAGGAAACAAGTTTAGTCTTAGCAGCATTGAATGTGACCATCCATTTTTGTCCCCATTCCACTACTGATTGGAGGTCATCCTCTAGTGTTCCTGCCATTTCCTTGGATATATGTTCATTTGTTTTCCCCTCATATCTGTTATAGAGATTGGTGTCATCGACAAATATACCCATCTCCAAAACAATTTATATATATATATATATATATATATATATATATATATATATATATATATATATATATATATATATATATATATATATAAGCCTTAAGAATCCTAGAGTGGATGAAACGCGGAATATTCGGTGTAGCTTAATCGCCATATATATTTTATAACTTACTATATATATATATATATATATATATATATATATATATATATATATATATATATATATATATATATATATATATATATATATATATATATATATATTAGTTTTATTCCTAACTGAAAACTTCTTGTTTTTCTCTTTTCCAGTGGTGTAACCAATTAAAAGACGCATCACTTTAACGTGACGTCAGGTCATCTATCTAAATGTGGCGTGATCAATGTCACTCATCAATTATTGTTTTAGATTTCTGAATTCTCATGTTTAAAACTAACTACAGCTAAATCTTTAACATATCACTTAACTTTTTACATAACTTTCAGCTAAAGTTATTTTACCAAAACAATATTTCTCTTGCCTAGCAAGGTCACTGGTGTTGTCCGGAATCAGTGTTTTCCGGGAAGCTCTATGCACCATTTTGTTTGTGGTGAAAATGCGAAAAAAAAACATTTTTTTTAATTAAGTAAATCCATTAACAACATCAAACAAACAAAAAAAATAAATGGACAGACATCCAGAGCCTCTTTTAGAAATATGTGGATGCATTTAAAAGAAAGAGAAAACAAAAACCTGCAAACCTACAAGTTTAACCAACTTGTTGTTTCCTCGATGGTATTTATTTTGTTTGTACAATATTTTTTTATAGGAAAAAAAAAGCACTTTGAAAATGTCAGACAAAGAATGACAGTTCCGTAATCAATATAAAAAAAAAAAAAAAAAAAAAAGAAAGCTCGGCTCAAAAGCACGGTTCAAAGCTGATATTTTGACTGAAAACAAAGCGAAAGTGAAAATAGTATCAAGTGTTACTTCAGCCTGTTGAGCTCAAATCATCATCATCATTAGCAACAGCAAAGGATGCACCGTGAAGATCAAATCCATTAACCCAAATATTCAGAATATCATCATGAATAACATAACACAGATTTCACATCCCGGTGATATTATTTCCCAATCCAATCTCGGAAATTAATCTAAATGCTTTTTTCCTTTGTATGTGCCATCGTATCACATAGACATTTACTTAACAACTTGGTCTGTGATCACAGTGTAATATCTGTTTCTCTATTAGGTATTTTGAGGTTCAGAACTTAGGTTCTCTTTGATATCATTTTGGCATTTAGGGGTCTGCCTGACGTGGTTCTAGTCTTTCTTCTTGTCGGGATGAGATATGGTTTGATTCAATCCTGAAATGTGCACCAGCCCAGACATTACTTCCTCCTTAAGACTGGTCAGCTGCTGGTCTCCTACTTTGAACTATTTGGAATTCATGAAAGTAAATTGATTCAGTGATTGTAGAAAATTAATTGATTTACTGGCAAAATAATTTTCCAGTGGAGGACTACTCTTAACCTTACTCTTCAACCAGATTTTATCTTATTTTATTTTTCTTTTATCTTACTTTGTTTATCAACATAAAAAAATAACTATTTTCCTTTATATTTTAAATATTTTCCAGATACATCTGCCTTACTTAAAAAATGCTAGGTTTATTTTTGGTGTCTTTAGAAGAAAAAAACACCCAACATTTTTGCTGATGAGGAGACTTTGTTTCAAAAAACTATATCATAAAATTATTGTCCAAGACTCAATGTCTATCGCAATAAAAACATTGTTTCCGAAACGATCGCACAATTTATCGATTTTGTTTGTTTTTCCTTATGAAACTGATTTTTAATTTTAATTATAAATTATCAATCATTTTACTTATATATTACAATAGAAAAATATGAGCATGATAAGTAATGTGGAAAAGCTGTTAAACATGGACTAGTTGTAAAAACTGGAAAAGAAAAGGACAAGATATTCTAGTAAAAAATATAATAAATTTATAACTTAAAATATTGCAGCATTAAGAATTGATTATATAATGTTATAAATTGAATTTAAAAAAATTCTTAATTTTAAGTTATAAATTTATTATATTTTTTCTAGAATATCTTATCCTTTTCTTTTCCAGTTTTAACAACTAATCCTTTACTTTTCCATGTTTAAGCTTAACCATAATTACTTTTCATGCTCGCATTTTTCTATTGTAATCCATAATTTTTCCAGGTGAATCTTTAAAGCAGTTCTAAATTACTAAAACTGCCACAACCATATATTCAAACACTACGGTGTTTGAATGATATATATGATATTTTTTTTTTTTTTTTTTTTTACAAGGAGGTCACCACTTATCAAGGCCCGGAAGCCACTCAGGGATAAGATTTATTGCATGTACAGTATGTTGTACGTTAGTGTTGATATTTCATAAAGTGTCTACTTAAGGGGGCGGTTCATCAGGAATTTGTTTACATTGGATTTGAAGACATCCAAGTTGTAGTCAGGTGGGAAACAGGCAGACGGAACAGAGTTCCACTGGCATGCTGTTCTGTGTTCATGGAATCTATGTTTTGATTTAGGCAGAGATAGAGAGTGGGAAAAATTTTTGACAGTGGCTTCAGCTAGACGGGTGTTTTTTGTAAAAGATTGGCGAGGGGGGAACCACATATTTCATTAAATAAAATAGACGACTATTCTATTTTCGATCCTTTCCAATTTCCGAATAACAGTCTTCACTTCTGGCTGATGTAATCACCATATTTATCATAAATCCGAGTACTTTCCAATCCTTCAGGATTCATTGTCAAGGATAAATTAATCTAATTGGTTTTAAACAATTTATAAAGCTTTTTCTTTTTGCTTCGTTGGTTAATTATTTTAGCCTTTTTTTCTATTGGTTAAAATTAATGTTTTAATGTTAGTAACCATTCGTTTAATAAACGTGAAGAACTGGATTTCGGAATATGAGAATTATCAAAGCTCAGCCAATCAGAATGGACGGACTTTAGAAAGAGAGACTTTATTATTTATCAATCGGAAATTGGAAAGATTGTTAGATCTGTATGTATGAACCAGTTAAGATCGGTGTAAGTACAGAATTTGTGGAACATGTAGAATTCCCTCTGGTGACTACTGGTAGCAGTGGTAGGACTAAATATTTAGTGAGTAAAATAGGGACTCCTTCCTCAAACGGTGTTGCAATTGTGATGGTGTTGCTCATAGAATGTAATGTAGTATTTTATTATCACAACTGAATGTGTCTGAAATGGTGTTCAAAAGCTACATAAGATGATGGCTATTAACCTAGTTGTATTGAATTTGTATGTGGCATCTGTTGTTGCAAACTTACGATACTTTTGTCCAGAGGGGAATTTCTGCAACTACTTTATTAATATCGAGAATAAGAGATAATAATGCAGAAAAGCATAAGTCAAACGGATATTCCAAATGAAGTCCAGGCTCAATGAAGGAAAAGTTGAAAACTGGTACAATCTAAAGAAAATATTGATTGGTTTGATGTAGAAATGTAAGTAAAATATATATGTATGTGTGTGTGTGCACACACACATACATTACACTAGATTAATGACATTTGTTAATTTTCACAACCTTGGTAATCCACAGCAGTCATCAGTAAAAAACATCCTTCGCCCACAGGATAATAGCGTTTGTATATCTGAAGCTGATCTGCTTATCGCCAGATTTACACCTGTGTATTTTGAGCTGATGGTGAATTGGTTTTATTTACCTTTCTGCATGTGTAGGCGTCATCGACAGCGTGCTGCTGTAGTTTCTATTCAGTTTACCATTATTATTCTCTGCTTTTCTTCCTGTTGTTAGTCTTGGCACTCTATTAAAATGGTGTTTTACACTGGCAAGAAACTGATAGCCTTTCGTATCCAGACACTTTTAGGCATTGGCACCGATTCTGTTTGCAAAACTGTCTTTCGAAAGATGCATTCCATCTAATCTCTTTGTAATTGTTTGGAAGAACTTGTTTGTTTTTATTTTTAGGTGATTATTCAGACTACTCTTCTTATCTTGAATGTGTATGTGTGTGTGTTTGCGAGTGTGTGCGTATGTTTGTATGCATGTGTGTACGTGTGTGTGCGCGTGTGTGGTTAGTGGGCGAGAACCCCCTGCAAACTACTTAATTATAAAAAAATTTTTAAAAATAACAGCGTAATATTTCTTTAAAGACTCACATTGGTGCTATCTGTTTCAAATCCATTTTCCAAGGAAACAAACATAAACAGTTTGAAGCGAGTGTTCTTCAGATCTACACTTTAATTTCTTGTTCTCTTTCGGTGGAGGAGAAATCCTCCACGACTGAGACAATTTTTATTTTTGTTCCTTTTCTCCACGTTAAAAAACGACCCTGGTGTTTAACTCTGTCCCGTGGGGAGGCATTGTAAATAGGAACTATAGCTCCCCTTTGCTTGGATTTGAAACCGACAGTACCGATGTTGTTCTGATCTTTTGTAACATGCGCACACACGCACATACACAGAGATACACATATATAAGCTCTGTAAGTTGACCTTGGCAGGAGTAAATCTATTAACTTCTGAGCATGTGTAGATATACATTTGTAGTTTCAAATCTCTTAATTTTTAGCCTTTTTTATTCATCTGGTGGTAGCTCACACAGTAACAACGAATGTTGAAGTGCTGAATATTTTGGTTTCAATTTCAGCTGATGGCAAGAACATCATTTTTTTTTTTTAACCTTTGAAATCATTACTATATATATTGAGTACCAAATAATAATCAATATATAATTTGCTCTAGAATTAATATGAAATCTGCATATATTTATATTTGGGTTTTAGCCTGGGTAAATAAGTGCAAAAATGTGAAAATATAAAAAATGGAGTTTGCCAGGTGAAGGTTAAACGCCAGCATTATGAATATGCATGCATAACGTAATAGTTATTGGTTCATGGTTTAATTTTTTGCCTTGCAGCAAACATATCTTCGTAACTCAGGTATTAACGCCAAAAGAAAAAGTAAATCGTAAGCTAAACGTTTTCGTTTCGATTCTCGGTGTAAAAATTAAGTTTACATAGCAAAAGCTTCTGTAAACTTAAAGCGAATATAAATATTAATATTTATATAGTAATCCCAGCGAAATAAAAAAGCTCAATACAACCAAAATAGAAAATAGAGCTTGTTATAAAAGAACACAATTTCAGACTGTAAATTGTTTGACAGGATACTCAAAAAAGAAATATTAAAATTTCCTTAATCCGTGGAGTTTCAAAGAATGCGTTCTTTTCATCAGAGGAAACATTAGCAAATTATTATTATAGCGAAGCTGTAAATTTGCTGGTATTGACATAAATTGAAACTGCATTATATGAAATCTAGTCATATATGCAAAAAAAAAGTTAGTATAAAAAGAAAATAAATGTAAAATAAAAAAAAAAAATAAAAAGTAAATTAAAGATTAAAAATCTAAATGAAGGGATGGGCAATAGTTAGGTATTTACAA
>NC_136506.1:107130412-107227912 GCF_053919585.1 Euprymna scolopes
ATTTGATGGGTCAGTACTTTCGCCAGAATTCTTGAATACTGGTACCACAGAAGCAGTTTTCCAACAGCCCGGAAATCATGATTCATTAAGGCATTTGTTGTAGAGTTTGGAGAGAACTGGAGCTACTTCGGCTGAGCACTTTTTTAATAGCACAGCTGGGATGAGATCAGGTCTACATGCTTTTGAAGTGTCAAGGTTTTTTATGATAGCGTGTACCTGAGCAGGGGTGATTTTTAGATCGTCTAGCGTGGCGTCTGTCCGCAAAGGAAAGTCAGGCAGGGGGTGGTTGGAAGGGTCCAGTGTGGAATTCGAGGCAAACCGGCTGGGAAGCATATTAGCCTTGTCGGTTGCTGAACAAACAACCTCGTGATTGTTGGTTAGTGGGGGAATTGTTGATTGCCCATTATTTACTACACTCTTGTAGATTTTCCAGAAGTCACGAGTTCCTAATTTTTGTGCTTCGATGCGTTTTTTAGTGGTTTCAGTAAATTCTCTCTTAGCTGTCGCTATTTCTTTCGTAACGTTACTTCTAGCTTCTATATACTTCTGTTTGTTTGAACTGGACTTATGTTGGTTAAATCTGCGGTATGCATGCTGCCTTTGAGCAATGGCAGGTGCGCAAGTCGAGGTAAACCTTTGGGGAGAGTGGGGCTTGCTATAAAATGAATAAATATATATATATAAGAAGAAACAGAGCTGTAAAGTGAAAATTTACAAAAAGTTTTTATTATTTGACAGAATACTCCAAAGTTGGGTGCTCCTTAATCCGTGGAGTTTCAAAGAATGCTATTTCTTCTCATCAGAGAAAAAATTGTTCGCAAAATAATCAGATAGTCACGTTAAAAATGTTAACATTTCTATGCATTTGCTGGTTATTGTATAGGATGAAACTTAACGTTTCATGATTTGTAGTCACAAAACTTAAATGATATATATATTATTTAAGAACATGTAGTTAATAAAACATGTTAAAAAACACTTCGAAAAAGTGTTAAAAACATATTAAATTTTAAAAAGGAAGCACAAAGTAAGTGGATAGTCCTTAATCCGCAGAGTTTAAAAAAAATAGTTTCCTTCTGATCAGAGGGTAGGGATTAGCAATATGCGGGATCGGTTTCCCTTATAGAAATTAAAAAAGTAAATCTATTTCCATAATTTTCCTTCTTTTATCTTTATTGATTTATTTTTTCTTACCTTTTTCCTTTTTTAAAACTCTCCTGTTTTCTTTTCTTTTTATCTCTTTCTTTTTTTTTAACTTTACTAATTGAAGTATTATTTTTATATGAACATGAATATTAAAGTGAACACTGGTGAAGCACAATTGGTTCCTGTAATTTTTAACTGAGGATGTAACACTTGTTTATAAATTTTATCTATTAACGTGTTTTTCTTTTTTTTCTTCTTCAATTTCTCGTTTACAGGTGAAGAAAAGTTCATCTACAGAAATGAAGATGGTGCGTTGCTGGAATATGACTGCATTACAAAGAATTCCACTCTCATCATGGACAACACGACTTTTGTAAGTGAACACAATGCCGTCCAATTAAACGTGTTTCTTGCTTTTCATATCAAAGGAATCCTTTGACTGGCAAACTTTTTATTGTTGCGAGGGGTGTTCCTAAAGTAGTGCCTCCTGTTTTTTTTATTCAAATATCAGATTTCTTGTTCTCTGTCAGTGGAGGAGAAATCCTTCACGACTGAGACAATTTTTATTTTTTGTTCCTTTTTTTCCACGTTAAAAAACGACCCTGGTGTCTAACTGTCCAGTGGGGAGGCATTGTAAATAGAAACACAGCTATCGCTTTCTTTGCTAGAAATAACCCGAGATAAAAAAACAAGGACTTACCTCCTAGATGGCCTCTCCATTTAGGTTCATTGTACTAAATCAAGGTGGGCTAATTTAGCTAGCGTTTCAGGACAGTTAGTTATGTCGTTTGTTGACATGTAAGTTGGAGAACAGGAAGCATGAATAAACAGTTTTATAATTAATCAGTTGTTCAATTTCCATTAACTGAAATAATATTTTATAAATGCATATAACTCCCGCCAACTCCAGAGAGTTTATATTTCTTCATCAATCCCATTGTCGATAAGATGACTAAAGAAAACTATAATTAAGTTCAAAATAGACGACCCATTAAAGCGCAGCAATCGGTCCAAAAACTTGTCAGCAAATGACTATAAAGTCAAAATTCCCACCAAAGGTGCAATCCCTGTCTTCCGGCAGAAGTTATAATATTACACAATCAGGAATCATGTCTTATCCATGTTATTTCTGACAAAAGTGCATTGTTATAATGACCGATCTTATGCATTCATGACCTGGAAGTTTCATTTCTCTGTTGCAGATATTGACGCTGTGAGATTCTAAGAAAGCAACTCCTGTCATGAACGTGCATTAAAAGCAAAGCTGTGTCATTGAATTCCAGGCAAAAGTGCATTGAGAATGGTGGTGACTATGTAGAAAAATAAATTTTAAGGCACAAAATGGTCGTTTATTAATAGTACCACTCCTGTCTTTGTAGCTCTTCAACTTTTTAAGTTAAAAACATAATTTTTTTTTTAATTTTGGAATAATCATATGCCAAAACGTGTTTTGGATGCCGATGCACAGACATCATGCATTACTGGCAAAAGTGTATTGAGAATGGTTTTTACTATGTAGAAAAATAAATTCTAGGGCACAACACACACATATACTTACACACATACATACTTACACACGTATACTTATGCACATATATTTACACACATATACTTATGCACATATATTTACACACATATACTTATGCACATATATTTACACACATATACATACATATACTTGCACTTACACACATATACTTACATATAGATACGCACATGTACTTACTCATGTATACTTACACACATATACTTACGCTCATATATTTACACACGTATACATATGCACATGTACTTACGAATGTATATTTACACCCACATATACTTACATACACATACTTACACACACATAATTGCACGCATATACTTACACACATATAATTAAACACACATACTTACACACGTATAATTAAACACACATACTTACACACATATAATTAAACACACATACTTACATACTTACACACATATATTTACGCACACATACTTCCATACACTTATTCTTGCACACAAATACTTACATACACAATCTTACCCACATATATGTACACACGCATACTTATGCACATTATTCAAAACGATAAGAATAACCTCGTTGATTGAGATTGTCGGACTGACTTCCTCATCTTGGTTGTTATCGTCACAACGTTTCGGCCGTTTTGCCCTCCGGCCTTCATCAGGTGTTTTGTAACGAACTGGGGAACCGTTTGTTAGGAGTCTCGAACCCAAGCCTTTATTATTATTATGGGGGTACCGTGTTTGGACCCCAGCTGGGCTCTGGAACATAGTTGCTGATTCTCTGTTTTGAATGTTACTTTTTACTGCCTTCGTTCAGGATTGAACTCAGCACCTTTTGGTAACTGTAAACTTTGATACAACGTCTAGGACCACTCGGCCATATGTCACTAGGACTGATGAGGAAGTCAGTCCGACAATCTCAATCAATGAAAACACCCCATCTCAAAAATACAGACAATTACTAAGAATAACCTCGTTTGACAAACTTCAAGAATTAAATGGAGTTATCTCCCCCAGCATCTCCTCGTAGCTGGAATTACCAAGATGGCTCTGTTACAATCACTGTCCATAAATATTAGATTTTCCTTTCTAAAAAAAAATAAAACTATTTGATCAAATTAATCGATTTTTTTAATGAGAACTCCGTTCGATAACTGGCACACACATGATAGAGATTTTACTTTATCTTCATTTTTTAATATCTTTGCTGAACTGCAGAAGCATCATTCTTTTTTCTCATTTTGTTTTGATGATGTTAAGTCCATGAACGATTGCTCTAGAAGAGAAAACTGAACATCTGATTGTGTTGACGCTTGAATCAAAGTCAAATCTGGCTGATGTGTGTCACGTGGTTAGTGCATGCGAGAAAATCACCAGAGAGCATCCTGTATCTTTACATGGAATATTGTTGCTACGTCTGGACTGATGCATCTACCACTAGTCTCTGCCTTTTGGACAAGGTTCAAAAAGTCTCTCAAATCTGATGTCCCACACTATCAACCAAGCCCCAACCTCTGTCCCATCACTACAATGGAGTTATCTCCCCTGGCACCTGTTTTACAAGTACCTTAATGGAATGTGCTCTGTCAATGTACATACTCCTGACTAACCTGACAGGCAGCAAAATCTCACCCCTTCACTATGGAGGTCCCTACATGTCCTTGAAATGCTAGACATTGGAATTCCATCCCTGTTTCCTGAATTGTTTTAATCTATGAAGAGCCTACTCAACTCCCCACAGTCCCCTGTTAGAAATGATCCGAAAAAGTAACCTCTCATGTTCGAAGTGGCAAAATGCCGTATTTGGTGTGAAAAAGAGTAAAGCGGCAATGTTGCATCCCTGTGCCTGTTTTGCAAGTACTTTAATAGAATGTGTTCTGATGAACTCATAGCACTTGTGCCCCCTTGACATACGTATTCCTGACTAACCCAATAAACAGCAAAATCCCACTCCTTTACTGTTGAGATCCTTAGATCCCAGAAAGCCTTCTACTCTATTTGTCCTTTGGGCCAAGATCAAAGTGTAGTCTCTGTTCTTCAGATGCTGCACTTCAATTTCTTGTTCTCTGTCAGTGGAGAAGAAATCCTTCACGACTGAGACAATTTTTATTTTTGTTCCTTTTCTCCACGTTAAAAAACAACCCTGGTATCTAACTCTGTCCCGTGGGGAGACATTGTAAATAGGTACTCTCTCATACTGCTAGATTTGGAATTTCCTCCCTGTTTCCTGCTTCTAACCTGCATGAATTTAAATGTAATGTGAACAGACATCTCGCTGCTCAACTACGCTCAGTTCTCTGTTAGATGTTCCAAGTGACAATTTGCTTTGTTTCGGGTGAGAATGAGTTTTTAAAAAAAATTAATGTTGAAAAATTTGCGATACTTTTATATTTATACAACGTTTTATTTTCATTGCAGAGACAATTTGATACAAATATGTATTCAGTGTCACCGGATCGTAAATATGTTTTAATTACATATGATGTCATAAGGGTGAGTATTTTTTTTTTTTTTTATATTATGATGCATTTTAAACTAGCAAGGCTACCTGGCTTTGCTTGGAACTATAAAAAAAAAACATGAAAAAAAGTTAAAAACGTGTGTAACATCTTTATATTAAAATTTCTGTCTCTCTACCTTTATCAATCTGTATTGCTCTTTCCCCGTTTTTCCGCATCCCTCTCCGCCTACCCTTCTTTTACATCCGTCCAGCCCATTCCTCTTTTTTGGTTTAATGTATTGAAAATAACAAAAATTCAAGTCATTCACCTCCCTCCACCTTTATGTAATAGATAACATTGAAAATGACTGCAAAAACCGACGCCCCACCCCCACCCACACTGGCCTCCCTGACGAAACCTGGTCCTGTCGATTGTCAAAGAATGGATAATTAATTTTGGAATTTTACATATTATTGATTTGGGGCAACACTGATCAGGAATATACCAAATTTTTTGAATGTCTGTTTCGTAGTTTTTGATTTTTAGCTAGATATACAAACACATACACATAGACAGCTGTCCTTTATGTAAAAACGATGGTTTATTATATTAAATATATTATTTCCTTTGAATAATTTGATAACTTTTATTATTTTATAACCCAACAGGGGAGGGGGTCGCAACCCTACCTCACTGGACCAATTAATGTAACTAGGCTATCTCCAGTCTCTAAATGCTGGGGCTAACCCTAAGAACCTATGGCTACACTTTTATCCCGATCTAGTCATGGACCCTTCAAAATGTAACCAGTCTGATGCTCAGAGTGCGCAAAATGTGCATGATCCTAGGTCTGTGTGGCAACACCTTTAACTGGTTGGTTGCCTGTTTGTCATCAGATGCTGTCGTTTTCTTCTCATAAGCGGCTTGTTGAATGGCTGGTATATCACTTCTTTCTATGCATTCTGAGATGGTTGTGGTGTCGGCTCTGGAAATAATGATTTTCAAATCAAAGCAGTTCAATAATCAATGATAACTCAGATATCATTTTCTTATAAACAAGAATACTAATTCATAAGATATTTCAAGTACACTTTGTGCAAAGGAAAGTTAAACTATTGGTTGGATTCTTAACGGTTTTAAGATGCAGGATTTTTTTCAACTTGGATTCTTTCAGATGGTTTCTAAGTCAAAGGAGGAAGAGCTTTTCCACTTAGCTCTTATAGGGGATCCACTTTTGGGCTAAAGTCCAAAAGTGATGCATACTCTTTGGCATCCAGCAAGTAAATTCTTTATTTGACAAAAACAAACTGTTTTATCAATTTGTGGTTTCCCTTTCTCTCTACGCCAGATTACCATTTCAACCTCTGTTGTTTGGAGATTACCATTTCTCCCTCTGATCTATTTTCTTTTTTCCTCTCTCTAAAATCCTTTTTCCTCCGTCTCTCTTAATCCATATCTCTCTTTAATTCGCCTTCCATTTTTTTCTTTCTTCCTCGTGGGGCCTTTCTATCTCTTTCTTTCCCTCAACAAGAGCTTTTAGGAAGATATCCAAAACTCGGTGCATACTCTTCGATGGCCAACAAGCAAGTCCTTTTTTTTTGCTAGACCAAAAATGTTTTTTGGAGATTTGTAATCAAACTTCACAAGAAACAACCATCTAGCTGAAACCACTATCAATAATTTCCCCTACCGTGCCTAAACTTAAATGTAGATTCCATGAACAAAGCGTTTTTCTTAGAACTGCACACCTGTCTATTATTTAAATGAAAGTCGTCTGTGTGTTTATATGTCTGCTTAAAACTTTTGTCATCCGCATCTGACTGGGTTGAAACCGGTACCACACAACTCTCTTCTATTTGCTTGCTTTCCGGCTGACTGTAATATGGTCATCTTCAAGTCCAACGTAAACAAGTTCTTGATGAGCCATTCCTCTTAAGTAATCCAATTTACCAAATTTCCACTACTAACAATTACTACGTCACTGTCCCATTGACCACTGTACATATATTAACTCTTTTCCTCAAGTGGCCTGTGGGCCTTGATAAGTGTTGACTCCTTTGTAAAAAAATAAATAATAATAATCTCTCCCCTCTCTAGGCAGTATTACCATTTCTCCATTTATTCTCTTTCTTTTAATTAGTATCTCTCTTTAATCCTCTTTTCCTTTTTTGTTTCTTTCCTCCAAAATCCTTCTCTCTCTCTCTCTCTCTCTCTCTCTCTCTCTCTCTCTCTCTCTCTCTCTCTCTCTCTAGCCACCTTTTCTCTTTCTCTCTCTTTTCTTTCTATTTATCAAGCCTTGTGGGAGGTTTGCTATCCAACCAAACAACCACAACAGTCTTTTACTGCCTGTTATCAAAACTAAATCAATGAATAGAAAACAAAGTCTGTTTAAAATCCTTTTTCAATTATAACAGATGTCTAATCAACGATAACTTGTTGATATTTCACTGAGGATTGTCATCTCAATTATCAGTGAAAGGTCTACTTTTCAGCCATCTTTGAAAAATACATGATGTTTTATCATTCTGCTAAAGTATCTGGATTTTTAGACCAAGTATCAAACACTCCCCTCTCCCCGATTACACCTAACCCTCATGATCACCAGCAAGACAATTTGGTGCTGTCTGAGTGCATGAAAATCTTGTTACAGTTTTAATTTCTTTAAACATTTTATTTTAATTTTAGCTCATAAATATTATTATGTAAATATTATCATCTAATACATAAAGGTCAGTTGTCTGTGTGTATTTTTATATATCCGGCTAAAACTTTTAAAAAAATGACAAAACAAATACCCACAAAGTTGATATTTTCTTGATTGGTGTTGCTCCAAATTAATAACATCTAACATTCTAAAAGAGATATTCATTCTTTGACCCTCAATCGGGACAGATTTGGTCAGAGGTGGGGGTGGGACAGTTTTTTAGCTAGATCATGTATTAACTAAAGAGAAGTAATTCTGATTTTTTTAATCAAGATGTTGATTCCCTTATGCCAACTCATTCATCAAGGAATCTATAAAAGTGAGTTGTGTGCATTTGTCCAGATATGAAAATTGCCTGGGTGGAGAAAAAAGAGGAGGTGGGGAGTGGGAGGGTTATACCAGGGGAACGGAAAAAAAAGAGAAAGATATAGAAGAGATTGTCTTAACAGAAATATGTTACATTTTTGCCCTGAGCAACGCCGGGTAATCCTGCTAGTTTTCTATTATATAAATATCAAACATTGGTTTGTGTGTGTGTTTGTATGTCTGCTAAAAACTTTTGTCAGTACCATCTAAAAAAGCGATCCCTCAGATGGATAATATCTGAAACTTAGAAAAAAAAGATGAATTCTGTGGTGGTCAACTGGACCATTTCTTGCAAGGAGGGGGTCACTTTTTGTGACACAATTTTTGCAAGTCACGTACACATAGCAAACTGAAGCTATGCTTACAAACGTTATTTTGAAGGGCCATGACGTTATAAATCATTGTGGTCTGATAGGCAAAAGCGTTTGCTGTTAACATTTTTCCCTTCTTTCTCTCTTTTGCGTTTCAGGTTTGAGCCTGCCTACTATAGCTAATTTTTTTTTTTTTTTTTTTTTTGCGGTCACACAGGCACTTGCTGCTATTTTGATTGGAACAAAAGTTGTTTTGATTCATTTATTTTTTTAGGGGGCTGGTGGGAAAGTTGTCACCCACTTCTACCGTTCTTTTCCAAGGGTTGCTCAATATCCTTAGTATAGCAGCTGTGTCCAAACCAAAATTCATGTCCACCCGGGCAACGCCAGGTATCCATGCTAGTCTATTATATAAATGAAAGTCGTCTGTGTGTTTGTATGTCTGCTTAAAACTTTTGTCATCCGCATCTGACTGGGTTGAAACCGGTACCATCTGAAAGAGCGATGCCTCTGATGCATAATATGTAAAAATTGGAAAAAATGGTCAATTATTTTGTATAGAAATAGAATTTTAACACTAGCTGAGAAGGTGATCTATAAACTGTAATAATTGTTTGAAATTTGGTTTAAAAATGAGTGAACAGTGAAGCTTTAATACTGCCACTTAATCATATATTCGAACACTACTGTGCTTGAATGATATATACTTTTATTTATACAAACATTTGACTACATATAATGGCACATTTAAACCAGAGCTCATAATTTGTAATTTTGTCCTTTTTTTTTTTGTACATATTTGCAATAGTTTTGTCGATATTGACAATAATTACTTAAATTAATGTAAATAAAAAAAACAAGAAATTACAAAAATCTTATCCAAAATATGTTGATAAAGGGAGATAATTCAAATGAACCTATATTTTAGTTAACTAGAAAGATATACCAATGAAGTAAAGAGTTCATAGATAAAGGGGAGGTGATCTCTCTCTCTCTCTCTCTCTCTCTCTCTCTCTCTCAACTTGAAGATACCAGGTTTACAAGAGTTCCAGCTTTTATACATAGAATTTCTGTTTCACAGTTCATAAGAATAAGTTTAATGCTTTCAGATTTCACATATATAAACACAAAATGGTATTTTACTTAGTGAGAGACATAAACTTGTATAACAGTGTTCAGAGTCTTTAATTTCATGCATAAAATTGTGTTTATTTTTTTTTTTATTGAATTGTATTTTTATTTCTTTTCCAGATTTACAGACATTCTTATTTGGCTAAATATGAAATATATGATGTCAATACAAGGTAGGTTTTATTTCGAAATTCAAATTAACGCTAAACATTTTCGCATCAATCTTTTAAAAAATATTCCTAGTTTAAAATTTTACTAATAAGAATGATCCATAAATTTCAACACTAAAGATGATCCAAGGATCATTGACTACTATCATTAATTTCTCAAATAAAGCTGAGCCAAGGATCATAAATTTCGACAATAAAAATGATCCAAGTATTTTAGTGGGGTAGTTGTACCCCAGCTAATTATTTATCTTTTAGAACCCTCGATAAAAAATGACAAACTCCTTTTAACATTGAACCTTTGCAAGTCTTTATTCCACGAGATAATAGTGGTGGAGCTCGAAGTTCTTGAGTCAGGTCCACGTCGGACTGTCGGTGCTGGGCGAGGAGGAGAGGAAGGTGTGTCTTCGCTCGCGGCTCTGTGCTGACTGTTGGATGTCCCCTCCACTCTTTTTGGGGACAGCAGGATCAATGCGCCCTGCCTGTCGATTGGCCAGTCTATGGCCGAAGAACTTACAGGGAAGCATTGATCCGCCAGAGAGTATAGTTCATTAGGGGGGGGGTTGCTACAGTATCATAAATTTTGGTAAAAAAAAAGGATTAAAATACCGTTAATTTTCCAAATAATGATGAGCCAAGAATTATTAATTTCTAAAATAGAAACGCTCCGAGAGTCATTAAATCAATAAAGATGATTTGAGGATCAAAAATTTCAATAAGAAAGATAATCTGATGGCCATTAATTTCGATATTAAAGATGGTCCAATGATCATTAATTTCAACAATATATATACTACACTTCAGCTTCCATTTTCTCATTTGGGCTGATGAGAGATAACCAGCAATTGATATCGAGCCCATCTCCAAGCGCAATGTGACTCAAATTGCATATATCTCCATGTGTCTTTTTTTTAAATGGAAATCACTCCAGATAAGGCATGAAGCCATTTGATGTAAGGAGCTAAAAAGTACATCAAGGTCAAAAACTTGCTAATGATAAGTGTTAGATGAAATCGATTTTGACCTAGAAAGTAGTAATTCTTCCTTCTTTGTCAGAAACATCGTTGATAGAATGTGAGAACTAAAGGACAAAATAAGGGAAGCAAGAGTTATGCAGCTGCTGATTCTTGATTCTTGCTGAATCTTTTATACCTATTGGGCCTCCCATTTTTTTATAAGAGACATTTGAAACTAATTTTGTTTTGTTTCTGTAATCATCATATAAAGGATGTCAGACCTTATATTAAACTGTCCTTGAACCATACTTTCCTTCATTGGAAAATTTGTTGATATCTTTTGACATTGTTTCATGAATTGAATGAATACCATTGTCAGCCGATGTGTACATTCCACACTGCACTTATCAGGGAAGATGAAAGAAATTGATTGCCGATAACATCGTACCTGATGTCACTCAAAGTGATATGCCTTCCTAATTGTAAGCAAAACATAAACACGTAACGTACGAACTAGTTCTTGAAATAGCATTTTTTCCATTAAAATGTTCAAAATAATTTTAAAAAAAAAAGTTCAAAATGATAAAAATTTATTTTTTTACGTTTCTGAATTTTTGAGATAGGGATTGATTATTCGTATTATTTAGAATTTTTTAAAATTCAAATAATGACCCTCATTATGTAACATCAGAGAAGGATTTGGAATCGACTCCTTAGCCAGTGGTATTATTGATCAATTGATATCATAGTTCTCCCAGTATTCGAACCTGCATAGCTGAATTCATAATAGAATGAGGCATCAACTGCATTCATGGTTCTGAATTTTTGAGATGAGGATTGATTATTCGTACTATTTGAATATTTCGGACTATTGTTCTCATCTTGAGTGTTATTTACACAACGTGTTCAGCCAATGTAACATCTGACCTTTTTCAGGTGTATCTTGTCAAACTCTGGAATCATTTTATCAACTCTGGAATTTGAACAAAATATCAAATGGATTTTTTTTATTTTTTTTTTTATTACATTTTCACCCCAAACAAGGCAAATTGCCACTTTGGTGTAGGGGGCTACTATCAGGGGCAACAACTACTGGGGTACTATGTAGGGATTTGGGCAGCAAGATGTCGGTTCACGTTACACTTGAACTTCTGCACGTCAGTACTGTTGGGGAAGCAGGGACCTGGAATGGAATTCCAGAGTCTTGCGGTTCTGGGGAAGAAACTATTGGAGTAAAAGGATCTTTTACATCTAGGGATCTCTACAGTGTGGGGGTGGGATTTAGTAGCCTGTCGGGTTTGTCGAGGGTGCTCGCGTCGTGGGGGCACAAGTGATTGCAGTTCGTCAGAGCATTCACCACTAAAATACTTGTAGAAAAGGCAGAGGGATGCAACATTTCGTCGATGGGACAGAGGCTGAAGCTTAGATGCCAGTTCAGGGCCTATCAGGTTTGCGACTCTCTTTTGAACCTTGTCAAGGAGCGAGAGACTAGTAGCAGATGCACCAGCCCAGATGTAGCAGCAATACTCCATACATGGGCGAATGGTGGCCTTATAGAGGTACAGGATACTTTCGGGTGTTAGTAGTTTTCTAGCACGGTAGAGAGAGCCTACCTTTCTTGCAGCGGCCCTGGCAATGCCTTCAATGTAATTGTTCCAACTCATGTTTCCTGTGAACGTTAGGCCAAGGAGTTTGAAAGATGGACTCTCAGATAAAGAGTCGTTGGCCATTGCTATGGGTGGTAGAG
This sequence comes from Euprymna scolopes, assembly GCF_053919585.1. NCBI lineage: Eukaryota > Metazoa > Mollusca > Cephalopoda > Sepiida > Sepiolidae > Euprymna > Euprymna scolopes. The sequence continues at coordinate 107,142,897 of NC_136506.1, forward strand.
AGGGTTTCTTGTAATTATTGAATGAAACTAGTTTAGTCTTGGCAGCATTGAACGCGACCAACCACTTTTGTCCTCATTCCACTACAGATTGGAGGTCTTCCTCTAGTGTTTCTGCCATTTCTTTAGAAATGTGTTCATTCGTCTTCCTGTCGTGTCTGCCATAGAGTGTAGTGTCATCAGCATATATACCCATCTCAGAGGCAATGTTGTCGGGGAGGTCATTTATGAATATCAGGAACAATAGAGGTCCAAGGATAGAACCCTGAGGCACTCCCGCATTTATATCATATTGTTTAGATGTGCGACCGTCGAGGACTACCTGGATTTTTCTCTTATCTAAGAAGGATTTAATTATGTTAAGTATTCTACCAGTGATACCGTATGATCTGATTTTACTGAGGAGACCCTCATGCCATACCCTGTCAAAAGCCTTAGATATATCTAGAGCTACCACTCTGCCTTCCCCCGCTTTGTCCAGTGAATGGTATATACGTTCAGAGATCACAGTGAGGATGTCTGCTGTGGAACGGGCTTGTCTAAATCCATATTGTTTGTCAGTCAGTAGTTTAGCATCTGTAAGATGATGGACTAGAGCATGGTTAATTATGGTCTCAAATATTTTGGCAAAAAGTGGGAGGAGGCTAATGGGGCGATAATTTGATGGGTCTGTCCTTTCGCCAGAATTCTTGAATACTGGTACAACAGAAGCAGTTTTCCAACAGCCCGGAAAGCAAGCTTCCTTAAGACATTTGTTGTAGAGTTTGGAGAGAACTGGAGCTACTTCGGCTGAGCACTTTTTTAATAGCACAGCTGGGATAAGATCGGGTCCACATGCTTTTGAGGTGTCAAGGTTTTTTATGATAGCATGCACCTGAGCAGGGGTGGTTTTCAGATCGTCTAGTGTGGTGTCTGTCCGCATAGGAAAGTCAGGTAGGGGGTGGTTGGAAGGGTCCAGTGTGGAGTTTGAGGCAAACCGACTGGCAAGCATGTTAGCCTTGTCGGTTGCTGAGGAGACAACCCCGTGATTGTTGGTTAGTGGGGGAATTGTTGATTGCCCATTATTTACTACACTGTTGTAGATTTTCCAGAAGTTTCGAGTTCCTAGTTTTTGTGCTTCGATGCGCTTTTTAGTGGTTTCCGTAAATTCTCTCTTAGCTGTCGCTATTTCTTTCTTAACGTTATTTCTAGCTTCTATATACTTCAGTCTGTTTGAACTGGACTTATGTCGGTTAAACCTACGGTATGCATGCTGCTTTTGAGTAATGGCAGTTGCACAAGTCGACGTAAACCATTGGGGAGAGTGGGGCTTACTATAAAATTTCCGCATGGGAACATGCGCTTCAATTGCAGTTTTGAACCAGTCAGTGGTCTCGTTTGCACATTGTTCAGCAGGGAGAGAGAAAATATTTTTCCATGGAGCATCTCTAATTAGTTCCCTGATGGCTTCCCAGTCAGCCTTATTATAATATCTCGTTGTTTTGAGCACTGGCTCTTCAGTTTTGGGTCTAGAGTTTAGGGCGATTTCAACCATTATCACTGCATGATCAGCGTTCCCGAGTGGGCTGTGGGTCTTCGTTATGCAGTCATCGGGAACTGTGGTCAAAAGCAGATCTAGAAGTGATGCTTGTTGTTCTTCCTGGTCAGGGAAACGGGTTGGAAACGTAACAATTTGTGATAAGGAGTGAGATATAGCGAAGCTATGGGTTGTGCTGCCCGCTGCATCTGTGTGAGTAGAGAATCCAAGCCAGTTTTTGTGGTGGACATTAAAGTCACCAAACACATGTATTTGTGCGCTAGTGTCGAGGGACAGTGCCGTGTCTATGCTGTCAGATACTTTGTTTATTATGGAGCAGTCCTAAGTCGAGGGAGAGCGGTAGAGAAAATAATAGTAGCTAATACTGTGTTGCACGTTTAGTCTAAAGCACATAAAGGCTTGATCATCTGTTTCTAGGTTTGTTTCTCTAGTCAAGGGAAGGGTATTACGAATGTAAACTCCAAGTCCGTGCATATGTCTGTCAGAGTCCTTACGGCAGAGTGGGAGATATCCAGGCATGTTAAAGTAGTTAGAGGGAATGGAGGAGTGTAGGTTAGTCTCGCTTAGTGCTAAGATATCCGGGGTATTTGTTAAGAGAAATGCTTCAACATCAGCTAAGTTAGTTCTAAGCCCACGGATATTTGTGAATGAGAGCCTCAAGGGAGGAGGCAAGTTGAATTTGTTTGTCCCTAATCCTGGTTTAAGCTTATTTTTAGATTGTACTGTCGTCATATTTTTTTTTTAAGAGTTTCGGTAAGGGGGAGCTATACAATTGGTTGTTTTTGTTTTACGGCATATCAACACTTTTCAGGTTATTTAATGCTGAATCCAGTGATTCAGAAGAAAAACTTTTTAATAGAATATATTTTTTTTCAAGTCGGTTTCTATTTAACCCATAGTTGGGACCCTAAAAGGTACTACCACTCCAGGTCAGAGTGGACAGGGAGCAATGGCAATTAAGCCAAAGCCCACAAACTGGGGCCTCACCATCGGATATAGTTTAACGCTCTGATCCCCATCTGGCATCAATTGTGATGGATGGCTCTCGTCTGGGTGAGGCCCCGTGTTTTGACAAGCTTCTGGGTTTGACCTTTACTCCTGATCTGAAATGGAACACGTACATCAAGTCTGTTGCCAAGGTCGCTGGAAAGATGGTGGGATCCTTCTACCGCTCCAGAAGATATCTCACTACTGATGCAATTCTCTATCTATATAAAAGCCAAGTACGTCCAAGGATGGAATACTGCTGCCATATCTGGGCAGGAGCTGCTAAAAACAGCCTATCCTGCCTTGACAGAGTACAAAATAGACTTCGTGGCTTAGTGGGGGATGCCCTTTTCTCTTCCCTGCAACCTCTCTCCCACAGAAGAGACGTTGCAAGCCTATCCTTGTTTTATCATTATTTCCATGGCAGGTGCTCGTCTGAACTCCAATCTCTGGTCCTCCCTCGCCAATCTTTCACAAAAAAACACCCGTCTAGCTGAATCCACTGTGAAAAATTTCCCCCACTCTATATCTGTGTCTAAATCAAAACGCGGATTTCATGAACAAAGCTTCTTTCTTAGAACTGCACGCCTGTGGAACTCTGTTCCGTCTGCCTGCTTCCCACCGGACTACAACTTGGATGTATTCAAGTCCAATGTTAACAAATTCCTAATGAACCGCCCCCTTAAGTAAACACTTCATCAAATCTCTTGCAAATTACTGCTCTTTATCAAGATATCGTCAAGGTATGCCATCGCAAATTCCAACCCTGCGAGCATCGTATCCATTATCTGTTGAAACAAAGCAGGGGCGACCTTTAAGCCAAAAGGAAGCCTCTTTAGCTTGAAGATACCCTTGTGCGTATTAATGCACAGGTACTTTGAACATTCATCATTGACCTTGATTTGCAAGTACGCGTCTGAGAGGTCTATCTTGGAAAAAATTTTTCCTCCGTTTAGTTTTGAGAATAGATCTTCTGCCGACGGAAGGGGATAATTGTGGTCCTTTAAACAGTCATTAAGGCCTGTTGAGAAGTCCACACAGACCCTGATTTTGTTATTTTTTTTCTTCACATATACCGTCGGGCTGGCCCAATCCGTATGGTCAACTTTTTCAATAACCTCAAACTGTTGAAGTCTTTCCAATTCCTTCTCGATTGCGTCCATCGATGAAAGCGGTACATTTCTTTTAGGTTTGAACACTGGGGTGGCATCTTTCTTCACTTCAAATTTGGCTTCTACTTTCACACAATGTCCAAGTCCTTCAGCAAAAACCCTTGGAAATTCTGCTTTTACATCGTCCAGAAAGTCTTCCACTTGGTTTGCTTTCTCTGTGTTCAACCTATTACAAAAAGAATTAACTGGTCGCTCCCATAAGTTAAACAGGACAAACCAATCCACTCCAAACAGACTTGTGTTCCTTCCTGGAACCACGTACACTTTGGACGTGCGTGTCTGACCATCAAATGTCACGTTGCACCTCAGTTCTCCTTTAAATTCCAACTTTTTGCCGCACACACTCCTCGCCATCTTGCTGGTTTCCATTAGTTCGGGTCGACCGATCCTTCTCCAGATATCTTCATCTATGATGCTGATGTCCGAACCACTATCCAGAAGTAATGTTACAGGATGTCCATTTATGTGAACACTGACATACTTACGCCTTTTGCAACTTTTCTCTTTCCTTGTGCGAAGCGCATTCACTTTGTCAGTCTTTCGTTTTTTTCTTCTGGTCACAGTACGTTCCCTTGTGGCCTTTGAACCCACATTCGTAACATATCTTATTCCTGAACCAGCAGGTCTTTTTGGTGTGTCTCGTACTTCCGCAACATTCACAATTTTGGTACTTGTGCATTCTAGAGGTCCTTTGTTCTTGGGTCTTGTAAGTTCTAGGGGTCCTTTGCCTTTTTACATGTTGCACCTTGTAAACGCTTTTTTCTTCAATGCGGGTGTTGTCTCTCTTGATATTAATGAGACGTTGACATTCCTCGGTAACTTTTTGTAAAGTTATATTTGGGTCCGACTCCATAATTGTCAGGATCCGGGATCTGATATCTTTGTCCCTTGGTTCTGTGAGTCCCTGTACAAAGATTAAACATTTAAATAAATCCGCAGAAATTTCATTTAATTTAAATGATTTACATAAGCAATTTACAATACAAGCATACTCTAAATAGTCTTCAGATTCCGATTTCTGTAAATTCAAACATTTATATCTAGAGTGAAAAAGGCTATCTCTTTTATCAAATATTCTAGACAACGTATTAATTGTCTCTTCAAAGGTCACTTCCTCCGGTTTTTTGGGTAAAATTAAGTTAGCGTACTTAGTGTTTTCGTCAGTACCCAGTTTTTGGAGCAACAGCGTGACTTTTTCTTCGTCGGTCCAATCCGAACACCTCTTTGTAAAAACTGTTTCATACCTTCTATAGTATGCTGGAAATGTAACGCCAGTATCGGGAGAGTAGTGAAATTCCGACAAAGAATTTGAAATACCTTCTGCAGAAAAATTCATTTTTTTCTCAGTTGTCGAGGTTTGAATTAATTTTTCCAAATTCTTTTGTTGAGTCGACATTTGGCGTTGAAGTATTTTTGTTTGTTCTTGTTGTGCCTCTAAAGTTTTTTGTGTCATTTCTTGCTGTTGTTGTTGCAGCTGTTGTTGTTGCACTAAGAATTGTTGTGTCATTTTTGACTGTTCCTGAACGCTAAGAGTTAGCACTTTCGTCAACTCAGCCAATTGTTCCATATTTAAAAAAAAATGTCTTTCTAAAATTTACAACAATGATTCCACAAAATTTCGTAAGTATACGTTTTTCGCCAATTAGCAACAAGTCTTGCAAGAATAAATGTTTCCACACAGTTCATACAATTTAGCAATAGTAATTCTGCCTAAACGTAATTTTACACAATAATACTTTTCAAATTTACACAACGAATAATGCCTGAAAATGAGCAAACTGTTTTTCAACAAAAATACGGTTGCACGAAAGAAAAAAAAAAATTAAATTATAACAATAGTCTGTTTAATTTAGAGAAACAAAAAATCGTAAAAGTTCTTTTTTTTTTCTTCCAAAAACGTAATCCAAAGGTGCCGGGTCTGAATTCCGCCTGCGTTCCTCACATATTTTTTTCTTCAAAAAATATAAATAAAGTTCACTTTACCTTGTCAATATCTTTCAAGTACAATTTTATTACCTTTCCGAGAGTTCATATCGGAGAAATCCGTACTTTATGTAAGACAATTTCGAATAGTTCTTTGCCGTACGTGTTCAGTAACGAAATCCTTGTAAATTTGAATAGTACACAGTCCTATTAGTACGGTAATTTATCTCTGTTAAGAGATAAGAATCATCCTTGTCGCCAACTGTTATATCCCGTTTTGACGGTATATAATAACATGACAAAATACGCCGAGTGGAATGCGTAACAAAAAAGGTTTATTCGTACTTCGAAAATAATACACAATACAAAATGGCTGCTCGCCTTGAAGTTGATATACGCGTAAATAAAGGTAAAGGAAAAAGGTAACTTAACGTGTGTGAGCGGAACGCTCGTCCTGGGAGCTTGGTTAATCCTGACTACACTTGGAGAGTGTAAGACGCGAGACGGTCGGGCTAGTGCGTACCACTGAACTGACTCCAAGACAATGCAAGACGCTCTTTTATACACTGTTTCGTATCCGGTGCTATCCGTAATTATGTCCCTTATAACAACTTTTTTAATTTTTATTATGCAATAAATAAAAAAAAGTATACATGAAAGGCAGAGACTGATCTGAAGTATATTTTTTTTTTTTTTTTTTTACACAGAGATCACCACTTATCAAGGCCCGGAAGCCACTCAGGGATAAGGGTTGAGAAAGGAGTTATATTCACAAAATTTTATTTATTTATTTATTTTATTTTTTTTTTCACTTTTAGAAATAAGTTTTGCAATCCACTGTATGAAATAAAAAAATATACATGAAAGGCAGAGACTGATCTGAAGTATAGGAATACAAATAAACATTTGAGAAAGGAGTTATATTCCCAAAATTTTATTTATTTATTTATTTTTTTTTTTTTTTCACTTTTAGAAATAAGTTTTGCAATCCACTGTAGGAAATAAAAAAATATACATGAAAGGCAGAGACTGATCTGAAGTATAGGAATACAAATAAACATTTGAGAAAGGAGTTATATTCACAAAATTTTATTTATTTATTTATTTATTTTTTTTTCACTTTTAGAAATAAGTTTTACAATCCACTGTAGGAAATAAAAAAAATATACATGAAAGGCAAAGACTATAAATTATTGTTGTGGCCCTGGAATTGTCACTAAGGAAAACACAAGGATGGAGATGAGTTAGAGATGAGTTAGTTAAAGTAAAAATATATTAAAACAAAAAAAAAACAGCATATACAAAGAACAACCGTCATAGTAAGTATTGCCAAGATGGCAAACTATGAAAGTACACTGACCACCCAGAGAATCATAAGTCTCACTTAATTTATCCAGAAGAGTTCATCTTTAGTGCATGGGGTAGTCTCCACAACAATTACCTATAAATATTACAGCAAAAAACAAACTTGTCTTTCACTTTCTGTATACCAAAAAGCAAACAGAACTTCCGTGAACAAAGTTTCTTTCTTTGAACATCCCATCTATGGAACAAAATACAGTGATGTTGCTTCCCAATTGACTAGAACATGGTAATCTTTAAGTCTAATGAAAACAAATACGTGTCAAGTTGTTAATCCCCTTAAGCAAGTCTGACCATTATTTCTCTTGTGGTGACGATTATCGCTCAACTGCCTTTAAGTCACAAAAAAAAGAATGATTTGTTAATATTGATTGTTTTTTTATTTTTTTAGAGTCACATATATATACAGACGCATACAGACACACCACATACGCACACACATACGCATATCCTCATGCATATACATGTATGTACACACATATGCTTAACACATGCATATGCATACACACATACGCATACACTCATACGCATACATGTACATGCACACATATGCTTAACACATACGCATGCATACACACATACACACACACGTACGTGTACGCGTACCTGTAACATAGTGCATATAAGCGTGTGGGAAAATATTAGCAGCAGCAAAGGATTGCTGGCTTGCAAAGAGATTAGTAAGAGCAGTAGCCGAAAAACACGCAGATGCAAATTAGGAAGAAAAAAGAAAAAGGAGAAAAAATACACCAAGTGAACAGAGAAAGAAAGTCGACGTTGAAGAAAATGGACGTGTAAAGTCGAGGACGAGAATGGGCTGGAGGAATAAGAAAAATGTACATCGTGGCTGTGGTCAGCATTCATTTGGAGGAGGAAGAAAAGTGTATACCGGGCGAGATGGACGATGGCGAGAGACTTTTAAGCAAGTCTGACCACTGTTTCTCTTGTAACAATTATCGCTCAACTGAAAATCCTTTAACTTTATAAGTCACAAAAAAATATGATTTTTATTAAAATTGATGAAATAAAAATCTCTTTCATTTTTTTTTTTTTTTTTTAGAGTTACGACTGCTTTTGGAGGACCGCAAAGAGAGAAGGACCAGTTATCATTTGTTCTTTGGGCTCCTGTCGGCCACAGTGTGGTAAGTTGTTCTGACTTTAATTGGATTCATTTGCACAAAATATATTAAACGTGTGGAGATAATGGGTGTCGTTGGTCATCCTTGGTCTCAAATACTTAAGATTGTCTATCTTAACTAGATTGTCTATGTTAACTAGAAATCTAACACAGTGCATGAGAAAATATCAGCAGCAGCAAAGGATAGCTGGCTTGTGAAAAGATTAACAGCAGCAGCTGAAAAAGTGCATATGCAAATTAGGAAGTGTGCACGAGAAGAAAAAGTTAAAAAAAGGAGAAAAAAATGCTCCACGTAGTCAGGGAAAAGAAAGTTGATATCAAAGAAAATGGACGTGTAAAGTCAAGAACGAAAATGGGCTGGCATGCGGTCAGAGGAAGGAGAAAAACGTACACCGGGCGAGATAGACAATAGCGAGAGACTTTTAAGTGATGTTTAGATGGGAAAGTAATGGTAATAAAAATGTCGACCCGGATTTTTATTTCCTTTGTTTAAATGTAACGTCCATGTTGCAGAAATATCTCAGTCACCACAATACCACATACACTCCAGGGGTTGTCCTACATAAGATAAATTCAAATCTGAGAAAGTTTTATTGAATTATTTACGTTTCATTCAGTTGTTTTTACTTTGATTGGATTTTCTGTTTTCGTTCGATAAGTTTTGAGAACTTGGTTCAAATAGTATCAAATAAATAATTTTATTTGATTGACATTTTGTAGTTTTTATTTGACTGACATTTTGTAATTTTTATTTGACTGACATTTTGTAATTTTTATTTTACTGACATTTTGTAATTTTTATTTTACTGACATTTTGTAATTTTTATTTTACTGACATTTTGTAATTTTTATTTTACTGACATTTTGTAATTTTTATTTTACTGACATTTTATAATTTTTATTTTACTGACATTTTGTAATTTTTATTTTACTGACATTTTGTAAGTTTTACTTTACTGACATTTTGTAATTTTTATTTTACTGACATTTTGTAATTTTTATTTTACTGACATTTTGTAATTTTTATTTTACTGACATTTTGTAATTTTTATTTTACTGACATTTTGTAAGTTTTTATTTTACTGACATTTTGTAATTTTTATTTTACTGACATTTTGTAATTTTTATTTTACTGACATTTTGTAATTTTTATTTTACTGACATTTTGTAAGTTTTATTTTACTGACATTTTGTAATTTTTATTTTACTGACATTTTGTAATTTTTATTTTACTGACATTTTGTAATTTTTATTTTACTGACATTTTGTAATTTTTATTTTACTGACATTTTGTAGTTTTTATTTGACTGACATTTTGTAATTTTTATTTTACTGACATTTTGTAATTTTTATTTTACTGACATTTTGTAATTTTTATTTTACTGACATTTTATAATTTTTATTTTACTGACATTTTGTAATTTTTATTTTACTGACATTTTGTAATTTTTATTTTACTGACATTTTGTAATTTTTATTTTACTGACATTTTGTAATTTTTATTTTACTGACATTTTGTAAGTTTTACTTTACTGACATTTTGTAATTTTTATTTTACTGACATTTTGTAATTTTTATTTTACTGACATTTTGTAATTTTTATTTTACTGACATTTTGTAATTTTTATTTTACTGACATTTTGTAAGTTTTTATTTTACTGACATTTTGTAATTTTTATTTTACTGACATTTTGTAATTTTTATTTTACTGACATTTTGTAATTTTTATTTTACTGACATTTTGTAAGTTTTATTTTACTGACATTTTGTAATTTTTATTTTACTGACATTTTGTAATTTTTATTTTACTGACATTTTGTAATTTTTATTTTACTGACATTTTGTAATTTTTATTTTACTGACATTTTGTAGTTTTTATTTGACTGACATTTTGTAATTTTTATTTTACTGACATTTTGTAATTTTTATTTTACTGACATTTTGTAATTTTTATTTTACTGACATTTTATAATTTTTATTTTACTGACATTTTGTAATTTTTATTTTACTGACATTTTGTAAGTTTTACTTTACTGACATTTTGTAATTTTTATTTTACTGACATTTTGTAATTTTTATTTTACTGACATTTTGTAATTTTTATTTTACTGACATTTTGTAATTTTTATTTTACTGACATTTTGTAAGTTTTTATTTTACTGACATTTTGTAATTTTTATTTTACTGACATTTTGTAATTTTTATTTTACTGACATTTTGTAATTTTTATTTTACTGACATTTTGTAATTTTTATTTTACTGACATTTTGTAATTTTTATTTTACTGACATTTTGTAATTTTTATTTTACTGACATTTTGTAATTTTTATTTTACTGACATTTTGTAATTTTTATTTTACTGACATTTTGTAATTTTTATTTTACTGACATTTTGTAATTTTTATTTTACTGACATTTTGTAATTTTTATTTTACTGACATTTTGTAATTTTCATTTTACTGACATTTTGTAATTTTTCCAAATGATAATTTTGTAATCGTATTGACAAGGTAAAAATGAAAATTGTTTGTCATGTACTTCACTAACATTCCAAACGAAAACATTTTTTGTCTAAGATGATTGACATGAGCATGTCAACAAAACCAGAAAAGTAAATTGTTTACATTTTAAAATATTTCAGTAAAAAAAAAAAATTTAGATCTGCATGCAAGTCAATGAATTTAATAAACCCCTTGTGTGTGTGTGTGTGTGTGTGTGTGTGTGTGTGTGTGTGTGTGTGTGTGTGTGTGGACTCATGTTCTCATCAGATCACCGAAGTTAAACAACGTTGGCATTGGCTAGTACCAGATAGGTGACCAATTATCTTCAGTCGTCCTGAACCTCCACTTGTATTTAAAACGCCAACTCATGAAAGGTGTGGTTGGAGATTGCGCAACTTTTGCCACAAAAAAATTCAATGTGCGAACACCCTTACAGTGGGTACCCATAGTCTGTCAAGACTGAAGGAAGCTGTCATATGGATGCTACTTTTGTATAAGCAACATCACCTAAAAAGGTCTCTAGTTAATTGTAACTGGCTAACTGAAACATGATCATGAATGTGTAGCAACATGTTAATGCTTATGTAAAACAAATAAAAAGTTTATCTTGCCCTACTTCGGTATTGAGCAAGCTTGTATTAACGTCGTTAAAACTTCATTGGTTACTTAACCTTTGGAAAATTTTAAGCTGGAATTTATATTTATTTATATATATATATATATATATATATATATATATATATATATATATTCCTGTAGAAATATATTTTCTTATAATGTATATCAATCCTTATTTAAGAAGCTCAATGTAATTACAGAGCAATATAGAGAATAAATGACAAAAAGTTATATTCCAAAATTCATTATGTTGACCATCTTATAATTTATTCCTTTAATTCAGTGATTGATTTTGCGCTACGAAACAGATACTGTCAAGAATTGTATAAGTCAACTGAATTAAAGGAATAAATTAGAAGATGGTCAACATCATGAATTTTGGAATATAATTTTTTGTCCTTTATTCTCTCTCTCTCTCTCTCTCTCTCTCTCTCTCTATATATATATATATATATATATATATATATATATATATGTATATATATATATATATATATATATATAAGAGGAGCTTTGTTAAATGTTCACTCTTTGATAACAACTATATATATATATATATATATATATATATACACACACACACACACACACATATATATATACATATATATGCACACACATATATATATACATATATATGCACACACATATATATATACATATATATGCACACACATATACATATAAATATATACACACACATATATGCATATATACATACACATATACATATGTATACACATATGCATGTATATATACATATATATATATATATATATATATATATATATAAAACAAAACATTTGACATTTATTAGTTTTAAAAAAATGGCAGTTCTAAAAATGTAATAAAAATATAATACAATTCAATTACAATAATAAAAACGTAATAAGCAATTTTTTTATTTAGTGAAAATGGAACTGAGCAGTTTTAATTTAGTAAAAAAAAAAAAAAATCCTGAAAACTTAAGCCATTTTCTGTCTGGTGATTTTAAAAATCCTATTTCAAAAAATAATTTAAATACAAATTTAAGTCCATTAAAATTATCTTCACTTAAAATGTTTTTTGCATTTCATGTTTGATTTAAATCACCTGAAAAACATTCAGTTCGAGGCTTCATGCTTATTTGAAACATTTTTCTAAGAAAATACTTCTTCTCATCGCAATCTGCATATGTAAAGCGTGGGTTTCTGCAAAGTCTTTAGTGTTTGTGTCTCATCGATTAAAAGTAATTATCACGCCCACCGACACGAATCATTCATGTTAGTACAGACAGAATCAACATGTTTTTTTTTTTCTTTTTTTTTTTTTTACATAGGCATTACCACTTATCAAGGCCAAGAGGCCACTCGAGGATAAGAGTTAAAGCGTGTACAGTAGAAATCGGACAATATAGTAACCGTTAGTAATATAGATTCAGTAAATTTGTTAACTTATATGGAACGGCTCATCAAAAACTTGTTTACGTTAGACTTGAAGACAACCATATTGTAGTCAGCTGGAAAGCAGAAAAACGAAAGACAATTCCATAGGCATGCACTTCTAAGAAAGAAGCTTTGCTCATGGAATCTATGTTTAGGTTTCGGCACAGATAAAGAGTGGGGGAAATTAGTGATAGTGTTTTCTGCTAGACGGGTGTTTCTTGTGAAAGTTTGGCAAAGGGGGACCATAGAATGGAGCTCAGCCGAGCATTTGTCATGAAAATAATGATAAAGCAGAGACAACATCTCTTCTGTGAGAAAGAGGTTGCAGGGAAGAGAAAAGGCCATCCCCCACAAGGCTACGAAGTCTATTTTGAACTCTATCATTATTTAGAAATAAACCTATTTTCACAAAACATTCTTTTTTAAAAAAAAATTATGATGTACTTACCTGTCACAGAAAAAAAAGATGTCATATTCCAAAAATTACGTAAATTAATCAAGTAGTTTCTTTTTTTAAACTAAGAAAATCAAATTTTATGACAAAGCGAGACATTATCTTTTGAACCACTATGTTTAATAAATAAAGAGGAGACAATTCAATTTGAACTATCGAATGTAATGACTATAATTTCCTTTTAAAATTGCTAAAAATTGTAAAAGAAAAATATGATTTTCTATTAAAAAAAAACTGTTTGATCAATTTATGTGATTTTTGGAATATGACATCTTTATTCCATGACGGATACATACATCATAAAGTTTGTTTCTGCAATTCAGTTTTTTTTTTTTAATAGGCTGAATGCTAAATAGGCAGCAAAGGCAAAACATGTATTCTCTGTTATTAATAATAAGTATTTTGTTAAATGTCATCAAAATGTCGACATTTCATGAGAAACTTGACATTCTTGGAGTGCAGATATTCAATTCAAGATGATTAAATACCAGAAAATGAAAGCGTTTAAACCATTGGACTAAAAGAATCAAGAATTATTAATGGCATTGTCTGACTAGTATATTTGTTCAGCAACACAAACTCTGGCAGTTGTTTACATTGGTGATCTTTTAAACCAATGCATTTCAGGTGAAAACATTACGTACATGTGTATCATGGCGAAATTAGTATAACATTAAAATTTATAAAAATGATCTAGTCAAAAAATAATTACAAGTGAAAACAAAATTTATTGAATTTTCGAGTTTTATCATGTTTTAATGTGGAAGAGCTGTGTAACCAATACAGTATGACTTATCTCCCTTGACTTAAATTCCTAGAACTATCCATCTATGGAACACAATATTTGTGGGGCTGCTTTCTAGCTGATTATAACATGGTTGTCTTTATATTTAATGTAAATAAGTTCTTGTTGCACTGTTTTCTCGTATAATGAAATCTCACCCAAGTTCCACCGTTACTGATCATCACGGTCTTGTCTCACTGTCTACTTAACACTGATTAACCCTCATCCTCGAGTAGTCTGTAGTCCTTGATAAGCAGTGACCTTTCCCCCACAAGTAAACAAAAAAAACAAAACCCTGACCCCCTCCAAGTTTAAAGCTGCCTACCATGTGGCTTTGAGTCATCGATATTGATCATCATCATGATCATATCATACGAATCCGAAGATTCCATTGTTGGCATTGGTTTCACCGATATTTTCTAATCAGTATTCTTTGAAAATTACAGGAGGGACCATGTGAAGGTTGCCAATATCCTGGATCTGGATCTGGTCAGCTTCCTGGCTCGGACCAACATGACTCTCTCTCTCTCTCTCTCTCTCTCTCTCTCTCTCTCTCTCTCTCTCTCTCTCTCTCCTCTCTCTCTTTTTATTAATCGAGCGATCAAAATTTCCCTGTCTTCCATCAGCTACCTCTGATCTTCAGGATCACAGTTTGCGTCATGTGCAATTTTCTGGATGTACGTGGATCTAGGTCGTCCTATGATCATGCGCCCATTTCTCACCAGCTCTTGCTTGCTCCTCTAGCAACGACCGACAAATCATAGATGTCGCTTACTGATGGTAGTAGATATGGCAGGTAGGTTGCCATAAAGTGGCTGCTTCGTGAGATGATCTTGCCAAGATACATTTAACACTGTTCATAGCATACGGATGTACGTGCCATCTAGCTTTCTTTCCAATCTTTTGGTGGGTGTCCAGGTTGTAGCACTGTAAACAAGGACAGACTCCACTACTGTCATAGGGAGCCAACATCCTAAGTGAAAATAATTTTTGTGGAACGAACTGGATTTGAACTCGGAACACCCAGGTCGTCAGTTTGTGTTGTTAACAACTTGACCACCATTACCTCCCATCGATATTGACGTGGGACACACTTTGGAGCATTTTGGATAATTGATCGCAGGTGATGTGGTTATACCAGTTGAGACGCCATTGTACGACACAATTTCACATAGAAGCCTTTCCAATTTTTCCATAAAAGTAGCAAGATTTACATCCGCAAAATATGCATAAGGTGACTAACTCTAAAAATGCGATTCGATGAATGATCAGAGATTAATAATGATTAATCACCACAATACCACATGTACTCTTTCTAGAAACTACCGGGCTGATCTGGCTGAAATTTTGTATGGACATTTTTTATGATAACATGCAGCAAACTAAGTATTCTGATATTCTTTCTGATCCACAATTAGCGAATAATAAAGATTAGAGTTCTCCGGTAGCAGATGTCTCCCTGATTCTACTTTCATTTTTTCTCTTACATGCTCCTATTTCAAATTTGTAGCAGCAGGTTGAAATCAGTGAACTTGTTTTCTTTTAGTTTTGTTTTTTTCTACCAAAACTAATTTTTTTAAATTTAGTAATCAACTGATATAAATTATTGCATGAAAAAATAATTTTTAAAAAATCATTTTATTTCAAATTATTTAATCCAGTAAAAATTCCATTTTTTTACTTGATTGCTAAATTTAAAAAATTTATACTAGCAAATTACCTTGCAATTTAATAAACAAACATAAAAAAAATTGAATTTAACTTGAAAACAGTATGAAATTTTTGCTTTTTAAATTTAGTAATCAACTAATATAAATTATTGCACTATAAAATTAATTAAATCAAAACAAATTTTTTTTTTCATAGGCATCACCACTTATCAAGGCCCAGAGGCCACTCGAGAATAAGGGTTAAAGAGTGTACAGTAGTCAATTAGACAATATGGTAATCGTTAGTAATGGAAATTCAGTAAATTTGTTAACTTAAATGGAATGGCTCATCAAGAACTTGTTTACGTTGGACTTGAAGACAACCATAGTGAGCTGGAAAGCAGGAAAACGGAAGACAGTTCCACAGGCGAGCAGTTCTAAGAATGAAACTTTGTTCATGGAATCTACGTTTAGGTTAAGGTACAGATAAAAAGTGGGGGGGGATTATTTTTCTTGTTTTGAATTATTTAATCCAGTAAAAATGCCAATTTTTACTTAATTACTTTATTTTTTAGAGTATTTTCAAGTTGAATTCAGTTTTTTACAATATTTTTGTAAATTAAATTGTTAGGTAATTTGCTAGAATTTCTTTTTTAATTTAGTAATCAAGTGAAAAACATAATTCAAAATAAGAAAAACGATTTTTAATTTAATTTTTTTTATTGTGCAATAATTTATATCAGTTTGAAATTTGTTAAACATTTAAAAAAAAAAAAAAAAAACATTGTTAATGCCCGTTTTGATAGGGGAAAAAAGTCCACTGTAGGCTCACTGCTATGAATTCGGATTAGGGACTATTCCGGAAAATGAGCAAGAAAAAGCAAAAGTAAAATCAGGGAGACATCTGTTACAGGAGAACAGAGATTAGTTATTTAATGCAAAAATTAGCACAAATTTAACGATATTCAGCCATCAAATTGATATAAACACTCACTCTAAGTCAACAGTTTCTAAATTTTGCACATTTTTAAACGGCTAAAACATCTAGTTTACTTATATATCAGTGATGGAATACTTTTTACCTACATGAACATAGTCATAATGTTACGTCGCTCACCCTAATATTTGGTAAAAATATATTTTTTTATTTTTTGGAATTGGAATCCTTTGAAATGTGGCTTCATAATTTGTGTATTCATTTTTTGCGGACTGTTACCCTCACCTCCATAGTTGTTTTTTCACCATGTTTCGGCCAAGTTATCCTCTGGCCTTCTTCAGGTAGTTAACTATGAAACTATAGGAATGCTGAGTCTCTTAATTGTATCCCACAATAATTACTTCCTTCCATAGTTGTTTTTTTTACCATGTTTTGGTCAAGTAATCCTCTGGCCTGCTATAAAACTGCTATCTTCAACTATGGAAGGTGGTAATTACTGAGGATACAGTTACAAGGTTTAGCATTCCTAGATTGTCGGGGTTAACCACCTTAAGAAGGCCAGAGGATAAGTTGGTCGAAATGTGGTGATATTAAATGAGTCTTGCAATAGTCAGCCACTAACTTATTGCCAAAAGTGTGATGCATCTCTTAGTATGAACTAAGTATCATTAAGCAGTATCATTATGCAGTATGATACTAAGTATCATTAAGCAGTATCATAATGCGTAAATTTTATCTTGAATGCATAGTAATTCTTGATTTCTAAAATATATCACATGTACTCAGTGTTATGTTTATAGGAAAGTCATATTTCACGTTCTAGATGATCAATGACTCTGTTTAGTCTCAAGAGACAATGAATACTCCCTGTAAAGGTGAAATTCTGAGGCAAGCGTTGCGCAATCCCCAATTACACCTCCCCTTAATCAGCACTGTTTGAGTCCAGTGGCAAGGAGAAGTGCTAGATGACTGGAAACAATGCAGAGATAAGCAGAGAGCACATACAGCACCTGGAATTCCCAAATGGTCACCCATTTTAGTACTGACCAGGCTCAACGTTGCTTAACTTCGGTGATTTAATGGGAACCGGTGTGTCAATGTGAATTATGTTGTATTCGCTTTCTAAATTTAATGAATACCCTTTTCCTTTCAATTTGTGTGTTTTAACCGATTTTTAGTCACTACACTAAGTTTCAACTCAATAATAAAAAAAAATGATTACCCTGGGATTTAACCTTGTTCCTACCATTATTCTTGATTTCTGAGAACTTCGGCTAATGTAAAATGAAACAAAAAGATATATATATATATATATATATATATATATATATATATATATATATATAAGAAAAAAAATTGTTGAAAAAAAAATTCAGTCGAAAGTACGTCCAAAAAAAAAAAAAATGGACCAAGACGACTTTCTTAAACAGATTAAACCGAGAAACAAGAAAGACAGAAAAATTGGAAAACTACAAAGAAAGCTGATTAAGCAAGAACACTCCGTACTATTTAACAATACTTGTCTGAATGAAAACGTTCTGCCTAAATACACAATATATAAAGAAGTATATGTGGTAAAAAACAAGGATAAAAAGTGCTCAATACATTAGTAGAACCAAATATGTTTTTAATTATTACAACCTCAAGTGTATTAACTTAATTCATGACAAATTGTTTCAATAGACATGATAAAAATTATCAGTCCATATCGTCAGATGATTCAAGTTTAAATAAAAAAAGGAAGATATCATTTTTTTGATTACATTTCTTTTTTCCCTTTCCCTTCTCCCCTTTCACTCTCTCTCTCTCTCTCTCTCTCTCTCTCTCACTGCCATTCTCTTGGCTTTTAACATCCATATATAGTCACAAAAAACTATATCTTTTCTTTTTATTTTAACTTGAATCATCTGACGATATGGACGGATAATTCTTATATATATATATATATATATATATATATATATATAAAAAATTACGTATTTAAATTTGAAAAGGTTAATCTTCAAATTTAGGAGATTTTATTGTTTGAAAACGAAAAATCCAATTGAATAAATATATTTCCTTAACCCATGAGCTTTCGATGCTTATTCATCTCCTCAGAGGAAAAATATTAGCAAATGTTTTTATTAGTTTGCACCTTATTTGCTAAAAGCAATAAACATAGAAAATTAAAGTTATTTAAAGTTATTAAAACATTTTAGGTACATAGAATAAGGGAAATGGACATTGAGGCAGAAAAAGGATATTGTGCTTTAAATCCGAAATGAATGCCAAGTCTTGAAATGGAAAATCCCGGTAGTAAGGAGTTAAAGAAACGCGTCTTGTAATATATATATATATATATATATATATATATATATATATATATATATATATATATATATATATATATATTCTTCGGAATAGTTTTTTTTTATTTGACAATCAGTGGTTATGTAAACGTGAAATTGTAGGTTTACAAAATATTACTGGCAGTAATATTCTATAAGTTATCCCATCTAAATAAGAATTGCTCGATATGCAAGATAGAGCAAATAAATTGTAATTCAATGAATTTCAAAAAACTCTCATTGAAATGAAATGAATTGGTTGAGTTTCATATCAAAGAATTTTTATTATTCTAAGCAAGACAAAGAATGTTTTAGAAAGTTTATCTCCTTAACCTATAGGGTTTCGATGTCTACCATCTCATCAGAGGAGTGAAAATATTAGCAAATAGTTATAAAGGTATGCACCCTATTTGCTAAAGTCAGTGAGACATGGAAAGTCAAAATGAAAATAATACATTTATCAGAAGTCCTGTAGCAGGAGTATTTGTAGATAGAGCAAATAAATTAAAATTGTAAATCAATAAAGTTCAAAAACTCATTGAAATGAAATGAAGTGGTTGAGTTTCATATCAAAGAATTTTTATTATTCTAAGTAAGACAAAGAATGCTTTTGAAACTTAATCTCCTTAACCTATATATATATATATATATATATATATATATATATATATAAAAATCGCTCCAGACAAGACATGAAGCCACTTGATGTAAGGAGTTTAAAATAATACTACTTCAAGGTCAAAAATTTGCCAACGATAAGATTCTGATCCAGAAAACAGCAATTCTTCCTTCTTTGTCAGAAACCTCACTCACAAACTATGATATGGGTTAAAAGCTACTGACTTACAGAGATGTGAAATGTTTATATGTTCACTTTTTTCTTAATATTTTTTCTAAACTGTCATATTTCTCTGTTTGCAAAGGTCTACGGGCTCGACAATAACTTGTATTACCAACCGAATATCAATGACTCAGCATCAGTTGTTCAACTCACTAAAGACGGCGAACATAACTTAATATTCAATGGCGTCCCAGATTGGCTCTACGAAGGTAAGATAATAAAATGTTTCATATTTTATTGTGATTGAATTATTCGCACAACAAATTTTTTAATTCATTAATAATTTCACTGTGTTTCACTTGATATCTCTATCCGTATATATAATAAAACGTCACAGTTTTTTCCCTCTGGACCAAAATACCGTACGCTTACAACAATACATTCCACATACAAGTTTTTATTATGTCTACACTATTAGCCACTAGCTTATGTAACTATAGAACAACATTTTAGCCACATTCATTTGTTATAATAAAATCCTATAATTTAATCCTACGAGTGACATCATCACCATCACAATCACCTACAAATGAAGTAGTTCCTAATTTTCCCCCTAATTATTAAGTCCTCCCACCATCTCCATTCTATACCACATCAATTTACACACAAAGTACTTATATTGAGACCCCACCCTTAATAACTTATTATTCCATGGCATCCCAGATTGGCTCTACAAAGGTAAGATAGTAAAATGCTTCATATTTTATTGCGCTTGACAAAAACAAATTTCTTATTCATTAACACTTTCACTGTGTTTCACTTGACATCTCTATTATAATAATAAATAAATAAATGATATGAAAGGAACAGTGTGTGTGTGTGTGTGTGCACGCGCGCCTGTGAGTTTGTTTCCTATGGTCTCGGAAACGGCTTGGGTTGACTTTTAAAAATTTCACACAAATGTACTTTATGTGCCTGGTACTGTTCTTAGATAGGTTTTGTATTCGAATGTCTTCGATAAGTATCAATAATCGAAAAAATCTGATTAAAGAACAAACAAGCGATTTTGACCAAAGATAACACCTTATACAGCCTACCATTACAAGTGCATATAAGAACTTTTATTATCGCTCAAGCTAAAAGGCCCAACATATAAAATCAACAGTAGGTTCTTTGATATGACAAAGGCACGTTTGGAATGAATGTTTCTATTTAGAGTATAACTGAACCATGATACTTGACTTTTGCATTTTAAACTTGAATTAAAGCCACTATATAAAAATAATTTTATAAAATCAACAGTAGGTTCTCTACAGTGCAATGTAAACTACAATGATTTGTGGACTGAGTCACTGGGGGTAGGCATGTGAAGTCCAGTGCACTGCAGTGGGTCCCCAACTAGAGCAGACAATCAATTGATTTGATTGAAAAGTGGGCAATTTCACCAATTTCGATGACAATAAAATATGGAAGCATGAAACATCCATTGATTCTCATTCAATCCCGGGCAACGTCAGATCTCCCTGCTATTAATCTCTAAAAATATGATTTCTCTAATGCAAACGATGAAGGTACTGAATAACAATCAGTTTTAAGTGACGATCTTCTGGAGGTTGATGGTTCGATCCTCAAAACAGGTGTTAATAGTTAATAATATAAATAAAGATTGTTTATGGTTGACAGAATGAAAGCAATCTACCACCATGAATTAAGTACAGGGTGGAACGATAAAATTGTCGCCCTCAAGAAAACACCACTATAACTTTATTTTTTAAATTTTATTGAAAAAATCAATTCAGGTAACTTGATAATGTAGTAGAGCTAACATCTATTCAATGTAGCCGCCTTCAGCCTCAGTCATCGCCTCCATAGGGGTCTGGAACTGGAAGCATGTCTTTTTCACAAGCGCCGGCAGGAGCTCGGCAAATACTCGGCAGATGATGATGATCAGGTTGGCTTTGGTGTTGTGAGAGGTCATGTTAGTGATGTTCCCAACATATGACCAAACGAAATAGTTTAGCAGGTTCAGGTCAGGGGAGGAGAGGATCAATGAGAGAAGAATACAAAGTCGTAGCATTCCTTCTGAAGCCAAGTCTGAGTCTCTTTGGACTAGTGGGCCAGCGCCAAGTCCTGCTGCCAAACCCATGTCTGCTAGCAGCCACCTGATTGCGCCAGGGTATCACCACACTCTTCAGCACATCCAGGTACATTTTGGTGTTGACTTTCAAGCCGACCTCGATGATGTCAGATGGCATGATGTGGCCCTCATGTAAAACCAAACCAAAGACCATAACCGTGGCTGGGAACTTTGTTTTCATCACCCTGGGAACGTCCCTGTTACTCTTGGCAATCCAGCAATATATTTTGAGGGTGCTGGCAATGGTCCTGTTGTTATAACTTTGGATCGGTAGAGAGCATGAGTTGTATAGCAGCGCATCTCCAATCTCACTCGTTGAACATTGTGTCACTTTCAAACATGATAGAAGGCTCCTGTCACTCTTGGGATTTGTACACAACTGGCCAACTAATAGATGGTATGCACCAAAAAAGGAAATCGGGTTTTATTAAACGGAAATGGAATCATGTTGTATTTTCTAGGGTGACAATTTTATCGTGGCAACATCGTTGAGAACTTCGAAATAACAATAGGTAAAAACATGTATACTAATGACATCATTTAGAAGGGGAGATGATCTGAGATATGTGGAAATTAGTTAGTGTTTAGAGGTTGGAGGAGTTAGAGTTGATGGTTCAAAGCACCTGGGGATGCCAGAAGTCCAATGCCTATCAAATGTAGGAATCTACAACCAGTGTTGCAACTTTCCAAAAAAGAACACAATACCATAGGGCTGCTTTCCAGTTGACTACAACATTTCAAGTCCAATTATAACAAATTCTTGTTAAGTCATCTTAAATAATCAAATTCTGCCCAGTTTCAACCACTGTCACAAATATCCTCACATCTGCCATATAAACTCATTAACACTTATCCTTGAGTCGCATTTCAGTCTTGATAAGCAGTGAGTCCGTATTACATAAAAAAATACTCCCAATCAGGTTAGATGATAACATAATCCTTGCATCCCTCTTTTGCTCATAGATCACACAGCACACATGATCTCTGTTAATTTTCAGATACATTTCATAATTTGTTTCTGTTTCCGTTTCTTATTTGTCTTTTTTTTTCTCTTTTCCAGAGGAGATTCTTTCAAGTAATACGGCCGTTTGGTTTTCCAAATCCGGCACTTACCTTGCTTATGCCTCGTTCAACGACTCTATGGTGGAAAACTATGACTACCCATACTATGGCTACATGGAAAACCAATACACTAAAATCAATCAAATCAGATATCCAAAGGTAACGTAGCAATATTTGGACACGGGTGAATGATTAAACGAAGAATTTTATGGATAACTATCGCCGTGTGTCTATAGGGGCAATAATGCACAGTTTGATGTCAGTGTGGGGACTGTACACACAATTATTTGCGAGGAACCGCCCCCTTAAGTAAACACTTCATCAAATCTCCACACTAACGTAATGTACTTGCAATAACCCTTATCCCTGAGTGGCTTCCGGGCCTTGATAAGTGGTGATCACTGTGTAAAAAAAAAAAAAAAAAAAAAAAAAGAAATTGATGATGCAGATAATACGTGCAAAGTTTGTCCCAAAGGTGCTCCATCCTTGTCACAGGATGGGTATCTAGACAGTTCCTCACCTTCCCTATAGTTTAGACCTTGCTTCTTGTAACTTTTGGTTATTCCCTAAGCCCAAGGAAAACCTTAGAGGCTGTCGTTATGAGACAATTGAGGAGATGAAAGAGGCTGTGACACAAGGGTCGTTGACATGCTCACACAAGAGGACTTCCATGGGGTCTTCCAGAGTGTCAATAGCCCTCATTCATCGTTTACAACAACGGTACAAGTGCATTGCAGCTGGAGGAGATTACTTGAAGAGGACTAAAGTTTCATGTGTGTATTATCAATAAAAAAGGCTCATACGAAAAAAGTCTGGAAACTTATTGAAGGCACCTCGTATATATTGAAAATAATTTTTTTTACAATTTTTTGCCAATTTTAAGAATAAATTGTATCCATTACAAAACTGATTTTGATCACAAATTGAATTGTTCACCCTTGAATTTTAACGCATTCTAAAAAAAAACAAAAAAAACACGGCGGCTTCCAGCTCTCTTGGATTGCTCATCATAAAATTTGATTATTTTGTATTTTCTGTATTTTTTTATTAAGACAAATTCTAAATATTAGCCAATAAAAATGATACTTAGTTGTTTCCTTTGCACTAAAGAGAGGAAGGGTATTTGCCCTTGCAGTGAAAAATCAGTCATGACAGAGAGATAAACAAAAGCGCTTTGTATTACAGAACTCATCGAACTACTTCTACATTACTATTTAATCTGTAAGTTGTTAAATAAATCTGTTTGATTCTTTATCCTTTGATCATTTTTAATTTATTATTAAATCGATAATAATAGGTTTTTATCAGATATAACAATAATACACCATGAATAAATCTTAAATCTTCCTAAGTTGATACAATAAAAAATAATAAAATTAAAATAATTAGAAGTTCTTTTCCGGTTCTTTTCTGGTTCTTTTCTGTTTTTTCCGGTTCTTTTCTGGTTCTTTTCCGGTTCTTTTCTGTTTTTTTTTTCTGGTTCTTTTCTGGTTCTTTTCCGGTTCTTTTCCGGTTCTTTTCTGTTTTTTTCCGGTTCTTTTCTGGTTCTTTTCTGTTTTCTTTTCCAGTTCTTTTCCGGTTCTTTTTCAGGTTCTTTTCTGGTTCCTTTCCGGTTCTTTTCCGGTTCTTTTCTGGTTCTTTTCCGGTTCTTTTCTGGTTCTTCTTCATTTTTGTAACAAACAACCGAAAAAGTGGGTTTTTATTAAAAATCAATGATAACTATTTGCTGCTTATCAATTTCATCAATAAACGATGTTACCTAATTGTCATGTCACAATTAGTTAAATATTACTGCATTATTACATAAAACCATGTACTTTGTACAAATAGATGATTATGTGACATCCACCATTAATTGTAACAAGATGAACTGAGTTACTTTCCCTGACTTGATGTTTTTTTAATTATATACACACTTGAAATTTTTTTCTAAAACTATTTTCATAATTAATTCATTTTCTATTTTACCCTTTTTCGTAATTTTTGGATATTTTCATTATTGCGACATGAAAATTCAGTAGATACCATTGATTTCACTTGAAATCCAATT
Source organism: Euprymna scolopes (assembly GCF_053919585.1). NCBI lineage: Eukaryota > Metazoa > Mollusca > Cephalopoda > Sepiida > Sepiolidae > Euprymna > Euprymna scolopes. The sequence goes on from NC_136506.1 coordinate 107,167,740, forward strand.
TTCAATTTTCAAATTTCGCTACAATAACAAATAAGAACCTTATTTCCTTTGCACTGATGAAGGGAGAGTTATCTTCCCTTTGAAATGAAAAGGGGCGGGCATTATTATAAAGAGAAAGATATAAAAGAAATGCTTCACAATTACAGATTTTATCATAATGCATCCAACAGATCCTATATTGTCGTTTAATCTGTAAATTTTTGAATAAATCTGTTAAAAGTTATACCTCATTTGATTATTTTTAATTTGTTATTAAACCGATAACAACAGTCATTATCAGATGTAAAAATGAAAATTTCCACATAAAGGTAGATTAAGATCAGGAAAATTTCACTAGAAATCTATTAGAAGATAAGATGTCACACAGCTTTCCTCCTACAACTGAGGACCAAAGTGTGTGCACATTTCTTCACATAAGATAAGTTTTTCAAATGAAAATATTTGAATAACTTCCTATCAAAGTAAAATTGTCGTTTAATCTGTATATTTATCATTTACTGTTTCATCATTTTTTATTGTTTAAGTAAAATTGTTCAATTATTATGCATGAGTGCTGTTTCTTTGTTTTTGAAATCCAAATTTGACTTTATCTTTGAATACATTTCCTTTTTCCTCTTATGTAAGAATTGAACTTTCTTTTCGGGATGAAAATGCATGCAACATAACACAACATAAATTTAAACAGGATTAATTTACACAACACACATTTTACACAACACACATTTTATACAACATAAATTTACACAACATACATTTACTTATGTTGAAATTAACATAAATTCCAAAAATTATGAAAAATGATTTAGATGTGCTAGATGTATTTTTAACAAATAGTTATCACCAATTGTATTCTGTTTAAAAAATAGTCGACCCTAAATTAAAATCAATTTAGATCAATGGAGATAAGTTAGTCTGTCATACTGAATTGGTAGCACAACTCTTCTACATCAAAACAAATGATAAAATTCAATAATTCAATAAATTTTATTTTTACTTGTAATTATTTTTCTACTTAATTATTTTTTAAAATTTTTTTTGAATTTATACTAATTTTAACATGAAACCTAAGTACATAATAATGTTTTCACCTGAAATGCGTTGGTTTAAAAAATCACCAATCTACACAAGCTCCCGAAAGTTTAGTATTTGTGTTTAACTGTTCATTTTCTACATTTTACTTTAGACATGATTTTCATCAAGTTGCTATCTAAATATTCATTTTACCATAAATTAAATAGCTACCAGTTTAATTTGCCTATTAAATCATAACTATGGTTGAATATAAGCAAAATTAGATATAATCTCAAAATAAAAACAGATTACCACCAGCAGGTGCATGGTAAAAACAAAACAACTAAGAACAATAGTGAGATTAAAGTTTGTACATAAAAAAAAAAAACAATTTTAATTGTTTTGATATTGAGTTGCTTGTTTCTATTCATAGACGATTTTTTTTTTCGTCTTTAATTTCAGGCTGGTACAGTAAACCCAACCGTAAAATTGCGAGTGATTTATCTTGAAAGTGGCCATCAGGTGGAGCTTCGTATTCCAACGGATTATAGAAAACCTCAAAGGTAAATAATTTCTTCTGAAAGTCCATTTCAGCGATAAAGCCCACTTCTCTCTGTTGGACCAAGTCAGTTACAAGAACTACTGGATTCTGGGGATCTTAAGCACAGGAAAAAGTACTTCAGCTGCCATTTTTAAAGTGCACCATGTGGGTCATCATCTCAAAATATATTTATTTCAAGAATAATTTGGGGATGAGAGAAGATAATCAATAAAAATCTTTATATTGTGATACTTAACAAATTTTAAGGGTCATTTGAATAAGAAAATGTAGAAATTTTGAAGTGTGAGGTTTGAGGGAAGTGGGATGACCCAAGAAAACTTGGATGTAAACCATCAACCTTGAATTCTTTGCAGGAAATCTATGAGCTTTATGTTTCAAGATGCAATTGCACATTTGTTAGAATAGATTGTTATTTATGGAATAGCAATTAATTGGAATCAACTAGTTTTAACTGCATTTAATGTTGGTTAATTAATTAGTTAATTATCAATTTTTGATGGTTAATTATAAATTAAATAAAAAATATACCTTGTTTGTTTCATATAAGATTCATACTGGAAGTTATATCGATACTTGATAAAAAGATAAATTAATTAACATGTAGCATGTTTTAGTTTTAACACAGACACACACAGAGACCGTCTGTCGTTATTTACATGTTGACAAGAAGAGAGCAAGTAATGTAATTAATCATTTTGTATACAGATAAAGCGAAGGTAACTCTAAGTTACTTAAAAGCTTAAATAACACGTCATCACAAATCCAGACAAGGGGAGGCAACTTTTCACATGGTTCAACTGTTGCAATTTTCACAGTATTAAAACCTATACCCACATTGATAATTAGAATTATAAATAATTAGAATTGAGAATTCTTTGTTTGCCAGAAGTGTATTTGGACAGACATATGTAAATTTACATGAAAGAGTCACGTTGGGAACCACACTTCTTAGGTCATAAACAAAGGAGATTTCTCAATATAGGAATCGAGGGTTTGAATCAGATAATCAGAACAGATCACACACGGTGACAGAGTCAGTTGGAGAGTGGGAGCCCCTTAGAGGCGAACAGAGAAGAGTAGACCATGTAATCGAAAAGGCTTTTTTTTTTCTTTTTTTTTTTTTACATATTCACCCCAAAAAAGGCACATTGCCACTTTGATGTAGGGGGCTACTATCAGGGGCAACAACTACTGGGGTACTATGTAGGGATTTGGGCAGCAAGATGTCAGTTCATGTTACACTTGAACTTCTGCACATCAGTACAGTTGAAGAAGTAGGGACCTGGAATGGAATTCCAAAGTCTAGCGGTTCTGGGGAAAAAACTACTGGAGTAGAAAGATCTTTTACATCTAGGGATCTCTACAGTGTGGGGGTGGGATTTAGCAGTCTGTCGGTTTTGTCGAGGATGTTCACGTTGTGGAGGCATAAATGCTTGCAGTTTGTCAGAGCATTCACCATTAAAATACTTGTAGAACAGGTAGAGGGATGCAACATTTCGTCGATGAGACAGAGGCTGAAGCTTAGATGTCAGTTCAGGGCCTGTCAGGTTTGCTTGAATTCCTGACATCACCGATCGAAGAATAAAGACCATCTATATTTTGTGTGTTGTCTTTTGTCGTCATTCCTTACAACCGAAAAGGTAAATGTGTTTTTTATCATCATCTTATAACGAACTCTTGTATAACCTCCTTATAAGTAATGTGCTTCCTTCATCATAATAATGAATCTCCCCTCCTCTATATGTGTTAACAGGAATCATCCCAGTCAGATATAAATGTCTCCCTCATTATCATCGTCATCATCTGTTCTGAGACCCACTTATACATGTCCCGTTAATGTGTCTCCAATATAACCCCCCCCCTCCGACCCGTTACACAACAATAGGATGTAAAGGAAAACAGCTTACAAAGATTTCGTTTGCATAGAATTTGAAAACTAGAAATGACTTTTGACTTTTTAATCCTTTTATATTGTGAAAGATTGCAAAGTAATTCATTCTTTGGTTTTTTCAACTATTAACAAAAATTTAATGTGATTAAATGCCTTAAAAAATTGGTACAAACCTGTTTTTATGCAGCTGTAGTGTCTGTTGGCAAATAAAATAAAAAGAAAAGAAAAAATGACTGCTTCTTCTCTTTATATGCTTGTGATTTTGTCAGGTGATATGCATTTGAGATGCTTTCAGTTTTGAATAAAACACCTGATTTTTCAAGTAGTTTGGAGTTGGATGTTGGAGTAGCAAGTTTTAACAGCAGCGTTGCGAGTTTTAACAGCAGCGTTGCGAGTTTTAACAGCAGCGTTGCGAGTTTTAACAGCAGCGTGTTGAATTTAATCCCAGAAATTGTTACTTGGAAAGTGTAGAATAGTTAACTCTTCACTATTTAACCACAATTAAGATGACTGACTTGTTTATGAACAAAGCAAGATGTATTCTGGTGGATTTAATTTTGTAATTAGATTAGTTTTTAGTAAGATTTTGTTCATTTGTAATTGGTATTATTCTTATGTAGTTTTATAAAAAATTTTATAAAGTTTTAAAAAAATCATCCGAGGAGATGACAGTTCATTTTAGAAATTTACTGTATTTTATTTTTCATCATTGAATTATAGTAAATTGACTGGAATAGAATGAGGTATCCTCGAGCCAAGCTTTTTTGACGTGACACAGACGGAAAACACCTCAAGCTCTCTTTTTTGTATGATTACCGTTACCATTCACCTTCTTTTGTTTTTACAGTGAATACTACTTGGCAAATGTCGAATGGTTGAACGATGATTATCTAGCCGTAACTTGGACGAACAGGCCACAAAATTACAGCATCATTACTGTCTGTGGAGGAAGAGCGGGAACTTGTCATTTCGTAAGTAAAAATTAAAAATGTATTCGTTTGTATCTTTTAATTTTGGAGTATAGTCCACGTCAGGATTTAAGTTCAGGCAGGAGTGCAGGTGGAAATTGCTTTCTTTCCTGGACTCAGTGAAAAGCTGAATGATTCAATCAGTGGTATCTTCGGTGTATTTGTATCTCAAACCATGTTCCAAATGCTACAATCCATGTACGGTGTAAGCTTCGTAGACCTGAGGAAGTACTTCTTATCAGGAGGCTGGGATGGTTTGGGCACACCCTTCATCATTTACCAACTAAGCTCACAAGGTAAAAGCACCACCAAGACCAGCACAAGAAGAATGAGGATCAACTGAGGACGTTGCTTGCAACAATCAAAGTTAACTTTTTTTTATTTTTTATTTTTTTTTTATTACATTTTCACCCCAAACAAGGCAAATTGCCACTTTGGTGTAAGGGGCTACTATCAGGGGCAACAACTACTGGGCTACTACATAGGGATTTGGGCAGCAAGATGTCGGTTCACGTTACACTTGAACTTCTGCACGTCAGTACTGTTGGGGAAGCAGGGACCTGGAATGGAATTCCAGAGTCTAGCGGTTCTGGGGAAGAAACTACTGGAGTAAAAAGATCTTTTACATCTAGGGATCTCTACAGTGTGGAGGTGGGATTTAGCAGTTTGTCGGGTTTGTCGAGGGTACTCACGTCGTGGGGGCACAAGTGATTGCAGTTCGTCAGAGCATTCACCATTAAAATACTTGTAGAAAAGGCAGAGGGATGCAACATTTCGTCGATGAGACAGAGGCTGAAGCTTGGATGCCAGTTCAGGGCCTATCAGGTTTGCGACTCTTTTTTTAACTTTGTCAAGGAGCGAGAGACTAGTAGCAGATGCACCAGCCCAGATGTGACAGCAATACTCCATACATGGGCGAATGGTGGCCTTATAGAGGTACAGGATACTTTCGGTGTTAGTAGTTTTCTAGCACGGTAGAGAGAGCCCACCTTTCTTGCAGCAGCCCTGGCAATGCCTTCAATGTAATTGTTCCAACTCATGTTTCCTGTGAACGTTAGGCCAAGGAGTTTGAAAGATGTACTCTCAGATAAAGAGTCGTTGGCCATTGCTATAGGTGGTAGAGAGGGTTTCTTGTAATTATTGAATGAAACTAGTCCTCACATTTTCGGTGTGCTATGATGAACTTACAAATGACTGAAGTATGCTAAGTGTAATGCAGCAAATTCACTCTCGTTAAATGCCATCACAAGTCCAAGGTTGTTGGACCTTCTAAAAAATAATGACATGAAGTCAAAGGCTGGAGGTAAGAGCCAATTGTATGTTTGAAATTTGCAAAAGTTATTTATTAATTTATACCAAAGAAAGCAGTTGATTCTAAGGTCATAAAATCGTCAGCAACAGACGCCTAAAATATTAGTGCTTTTTAGGAATAGGTATTCAAAGATTTGTAGTCATGAATCAGCAAAGATGGCTCATCTACAAATTCCTTTGAAATTTGAAACAGATTACTCAGAATCATACAACAAAGTAAATGTTTACATTAAGTGTTTATATAATATGCAATAAAACTTTTATGCTGATTTTTTTTTCTTTTTTTTTTACATAATACAGCCACATCATCTCTGCAGAGAGGGTTTTGTAGGACTTCAGTTGTTTTTTATTGAATCTTCATCGTCTGAAAACTTTCCTTTTTGGGCTGAAGTCGCTCAACTGTGAAAAAAACTGTCAGAAGCCTTGGTCATCTTGAAATGTTTGGTCATCTTACAGATGTCCAAACATTTCAAGGCTGCTTTGGTCATATCATGGCTGCTGGTCTTTTAATGATTAACCCCTGTACATGACTCCCTCCTCCTATTTCATAATCCCCTCCTACTCTTTCATAACCTCCTCCTACTCTTTCATAACCTCCTCCTACACTTTCATAGCCCTCACCCAATCTGATCAAACTTCCCAATGTTTTGCATATATACTTGTAGCTTTGACAGTTAAAACAGATGATTTGGAATAAGATGGCAGTGAAATAGAATTTTAAATTAACATTTTTTAACGTGTATAAAATTGAACTTTTATGTAAAAAAAAAAAAATGGAAACACTATTCTGACATAACTTTCTGATACGAAAATACTTAAAATAATGTTTGACATTTTGCTTACTGTTTCAGAATATTGATGAGAAGGTGACAAATGGATGGATTGACACAGTAAGTCGTTTTGAATTTTTTTACATTTTTATATTTCAACTACAGGGGGAACGATAAAATTGTCACCCTAGAAAAGACAACATGATTCCATTTCTGTTTGATGAGAACCAGTTTTCTTTTTATGTTGTAGACCATCTACTAGTTAGCCAGTTGTGTACAAATGCCAAGATCGATAGGAGTCTTCTATTATGTCTAAAAGTGACACAATGTTCAACGAGTGAGATTGGAGATGTGCCACTGTACAACTCATGCTCTCTACCGATCCAACTTATGACAACAGGACCATTGCCAGCACCCTCCAAATGCATCGCTCGATTGCCATGAATAACAGGTACGTGCCCAAGGTGATAAAAAAACACCCACAAAATGCAAATCTGGACGGTTCAGTGCTTGAGGACACAGCTCAACAAAATTTCCAGCTACAGTTATGGTCTTTCGTGTGGTTTTAAGTGAGGGCCACATCATACCACCTCACATCTTCGAAGTCGACTTGAAAGTCAACACTAAAGTGTACCTGGATGTGCTGAAGAGTGTGGCGATTCCCTGGTGCAATCAGATTGCTGCTGGCAGACCTTGGGTGTGGCAGCAGGACTTGTCACCAGCCCACAAATCCAAAGAGACCCAGGCTTGGCTTCAGAAGGAGCACTACTTTGTACCTTTCTCTCACTGGGCCCCCCCCTCCACCCTCGATCTGAACTTGCTGGACTATTTTGTTTGTTTATACGTCGAGAACATCACCAACATGACTTCCCACAATACCAAAGCCAGCCTGATTACAAATAGTTCAAATGGTAGGGAGTGCAGCTGCAGCGTTAAATGTTTTGATTTCGATTCTAGCTGATGGTACCCAAGTCATATTTTATGTAACTTTTGAAATCAGTACTATATATTAGGTACAATATAATATTCAATAAATAGGAAATCTGCATCAATTAAAATATATTGAAGCGTATTTTATGACTGGACACTCCTGCTAGTAAAAAAACAAATTAGAATTACCTCTAAGTGATACACATGAAAATAAGACATACTGCCACTCATGTGTAAGGAGTAATTGTGTTAGGGGTTAAATTCATAATGGACAACTTGAGCAACAGCAAGCTGTTTGTTCATATTACATTTAATTTTTTATTAGTTTCCTGTTTTTTGAAATGTTGTGAATTGGAAATTAATTAGAAACATGTTTGTAAAATACATTTAGGAAGTCATCCAACGCAATGATTATGAAACAAACAATATAAAAGTCATCCAACGCAATGATTATGGAACAAACAATATAAAAGTCATCCAATGCAATGATTATGAAACAAACAATATAAAAGTCATCCAATGCAATGATTATAAAACAAACAATATAAAAGTCATCCAACGTAATGATTATGAAACAAACAATATAAAAGTCATCCAACGCAATGATTATGGAACAAACAATATAAAAGTCATCCAATGCAATGATTATGAAACAAACAATATAAAAGTCATCCAATGCAATGATTATAAAACAAACAATATAAAAGTCATCCAACGTAATGATTATGAAACAAACAATATAAAAGTCATCCAATGCAATGATTATAAAACAAACAATATAAAAGTCATCCAACGCAATGATTATGAAACAAACAATATAAAAGTCATCCAATGCAATGATTATGAAACAAACAATATAAAAGTCATCCAACGCAATGATTATAAAACAAACAATATAAAAGTCATCCAACGCAATGATTATGAAACAAACAATATAAAAGTCATCCAACACAATGATTATGAAACAAACAATATAAAAGTCATCCAACACAATGATTATGAAACAAACAATATAAAAGTCATCCAACACAATGATTATGAAACAAACAATATAAAAGTCATCCAACACAATGATTATGAAACAAACAATATAAAAGTCATCCAATGCAATGATTATAAAACAAACAATATAAAAGTCATCCAACACAATGATTATAAAACAAACAATATAAAAGTCATCCAACGCAATGATTATGAAACAAACAATATAAAAGTCATCCAACACAATGATTATGAAACAAACAATATAAGTCATCCAACGCAATGATTATGAAACAAACAATATAAGTCATCCAATGCAATGATTATGAAACAAACAATATAAAAGTCACCCAATGCAATGATTATGAAACAAACAATATAAAAGTCATCCAACGCAATTATTATGAAACAAACAATATAAAAGTCATCCAACGCAATGATTATGAAACAAACAATATAAAAGTCATCCAATGCAATGATTATGAAACAAACAATATAAAAGTCACCCAATGCAATGATTATGAAACAAACAATATAAAAGTCATCCAATGCAATGATTATAAAACAAACAATATAAAAGTCATCCAACGTAATGATTATTAAACAAACAATATAAAAGTCATCCAACGCAATGATTATAAAACAAATAATATAAAAGTCATCCAACGCAATGATTATAAAACAAACAATATAAAAGTCATACAATGCAATGATTATGAAACAAACAATATAAAAGTCATCCAACGCAATGATTATGAAACAAACAATATAAAAGTCATCCAACACAATGATTATGAAACAAACAATATAAAAGTCATCCAACGCAATGATTATGAAACAAACAATATAAAAGTCATCCAATGCAATGATTATGAAACAAACAATATAAAAGTCATCCAACGCAATGATTATGAAACAAACAATATATAAGTCATCCAACGCAATGATTATGAAACAAACAATATAAAAGTCATCCAACGCAATGATTATGAAACAAACAATATAAAAGTCATCCAATGCAATGATTATGAAACAAACAATATAAAAGTCACCCAATGCAATGATTATGAAACAAACAATATAAAAGTCATCCAATGCAATGATTATAAAACAAACAATATAAAAGTCATCCAACGTAATGATTATGAAACAAACAATATAAAAGTCATCCAACGCAATGATTATAAAACAAATAATATAAAAGTCATCCAACGCAATGATTATAAAACAAACAATATAAAAGTCATACAATGCAATGATTATGAAACAAACAATATAAAAGTCATCCAACGCAATGATTATGAAACAAACAATATAAAAGTCATCCAATGCAATGATTATGAAACAAACAATATAAAAGTCATCCAACGCAATGATTATAAAACAAACAATATAAAAGTCATCCAACGCAATGATTATGAAACAAACAATATAAAAGTCATCCAACACAATGATTATGAAACAAACAATATAAAAGTCATCCAACACAATGATTATGAAACAAACAATATAAAAGTCATCCAACACAATGATTATGAAACAAACAATATAAAAGTCATCCAACACAATGATTATGAAACAAACAATATAAAAGTCATCCAATGCAATGATTATAAAACAAACAATATAAAAGTCATCCAACACAATGATTATAAAACAAACAATATAAAAGTCATCCAACGCAATGATTATGAAACAAACAATATAAAAGTAATCCAATGCAATGATTATGAAACAAACAATATAAGTCATCCAACGCAATGATTATGAAACAAACAATATAAGTCATCCAATGCAATGATTATGAAACAAACAATATAAAAGTCACCCAATGCAATGATTATGAAACAAACAATATAAAAGTCATCCAACGCAATTATTATGAAACAAACAATATAAAAGTCATCCAACGCAATGATTATGAAACAAACAATATAAAAGTCATCCAATGCAATGATTATGAAACAAACAATATAAAAGTCACCCAATGCAATGATTATGAAACAAACAATATAAAAGTCATCCAATGCAATGATTATAAAACAAACAATATAAAAGTCATCCAACGTAATGATTATGAAACAAACAATATAAAAGTCATCCAACGCAATGATTATAAAACAAATAATATAAAAGTCATCCAACGCAATGATTATAAAACAAACAATATAAAAGTCATACAATGCAATGATTATGAAACAAACAATATAAAAGTCATCCAACGCAATGATTATGAAACAAACAATATAAAAGTCATCCAACACAATGATTATGAAACAAACAATATAAAAGTCATCCAACGCAATGATTATGAAACAAACAATATAAAAGTCATCCAATGCAATGATTATGAAACAAACAATATAAAAGTCATCCAACGCAATGATTATGAAACAAACAATATAAAAGTCATCCAACGCAATGATTATGAAACAAACAATATAAAAGTCATCCAACGCAATGATTATGAAACAAACAATATAAAAGTCATCCAATGCAATGATTATGAAACAAACAATATAAAAGTCACCCAATGCAATGATTATGAAACAAACAATATAAAAGTCATCCAATGCAATGATTATAAAACAAACAATATAAAAGTCATCCAACGTAATGATTATGAAACAAATAATATAAAAGTCATCCAATGCAATGATTATGAAACAAACAATATAAAAGTCATCCAACGCAATGATTATGAAACAAACAATATAAAAGTCATCCAACGCAATGATTATGAAACAAACAATATAAAAGTCATCCAACGCAATGATTATGAAACAAACAATATAAAAGTCATCCAACGCAATGATTATGAAACAAACAATATAAAAGTCATCCAATGCAATGATTATGAAACAAACAATATAAAAGTCACCCAATGCAATGATTATGAAACAAATAATATAAAAGTCATCCAACGCAATGATTATGAAACAAACAATATAAAAGTCATCCAACACAATGATTATGAAACAAACAATATAAAAGTCATCCAACACAATGATTATGAAACAAACAATATAAAAGTCATCCAATGCAATGATTATGAAACAAACAATATAAGTCATCCAACACAATGATTATGAAACAAACAATATAAAAGTCATCCAATGCAATGATTATGAAACAAACAATATAAAAGTCATCCAATGCAATGATTATGAAACAAACAATATAAAAGTCACCCAATGCAATGATTATGAAACAAATAATATAAAAGTCATCCAACACAATGATTATGAAACAAACAATATAAAAGTCATCCAACACAATGATTATGAAACAAACAATATAAAAGTCATCCAACACAATGATTATGAAACAAACAATATAAAAGTCATCCAATGCAATGATTATGAAACAAACAATATAAAAGTCACCCAATGCAATGATTATGAAACAAATAATATAAAAGTCATCCAACGCAATGATTATGAAACAAACAATATAAAAGTCATCCAACACAATGATTATGAAACAAACAATATAAAAGTCATCCAACACAATGATTATGAAACAAACAATATAAAAGTCATCCAACACAATGATTATGAAACAAACAATATAAAAGTCATCCAATGCAATGATTATAAAACAAACAATATAAAAGTCATCCAACACAATGATTATAAAACAAACAATATAAAAGTCATCCAATGCAATGATTATAAAACAAACAATATAAAAGTCATCCAACACAATGATTATAAAACAAACAATATAAAAGTCATCCAACGCAATGATTATGAAACAAACAATATAAAAGTCATCCAATGCAATGATTATGAAACAAACAATATAAGTCATCCAACGCAATGATTATGAAACAAACAATATAAGTCATCCAATGCAATGATTATGAAACAAACAATATAAAAGTCACCCAATGCAATGATTATGAAACAAACAATATAAAAGTCATCCAACGCAATTATTATGAAACAAACAATATAAAAGTCATCCAACGCAATGATTATGAAACAAACAATATAAAAGTCATCCAATGCAATGATTATGAAACAAACAATATAAAAGTCACCCAATGCAATGATTATGAAACAAACAATATAAAAGTCATCCAATGCAATGATTATAAAACAAACAATATAAAAGTCATCCAACGTAATGATTATGAAACAAACAATATAAAAGTCATCCAACGCAATGATTATAAAACAAACAATATAAAAGTCATACAATGCAATGATTATGAAACAAACAATATAAAAGTCATCCAACGCAATGATTATGAAACAAACAATATAAAAGTCATCCCACACAATGATTATGAAACAAACAATATAAAAGTCATCCAACGCAATGATTATGAAACAAACAATATAAAAGTCATCCAATGCAATGATTATGAAACAAACAATATAAAAGTCATCCAACGCAATGATTATGAAACAAACAATATAAAAGTCATCCAACGCAATGATTATGAAACAAACAATATAAAAGTCATCCAACGCAATGATTATGAAACAAACAATATAAAAGTCACCCAATGCAATGATTATGAAACAAACAATATAAAAGTCACCCAATGCAATGATTATGAAACAAACAATATAAAAGTCATCCAACGCAATGATTATGAAACAAACAATATAAAAGTCATCCAACACAATGATTATGAAACAAACAATATAAAAGTCATCCAACACAATGATTATGAAACAAACAATATAAAAGTCATCCAACGCAATGATTATGAAACAAACAATATAAAAGTCATCCAACACAATGATTATGAAACAAACAATATAAAAGTCATCCAATGCAATGATTATAAAACAAACAATATAAAAGTCATCCAATGCAATGATTATAAAACAAACAATATAAAAGTCACCCAATGCAATGATTATGAAACAAACAATATAAAAGTCACCCAATGCAATGATTATGAAACAAACAATATAAAAGTCATCCAATGCAATGATTATGAAACAAACAATATAAAAGTCATCCAATGCAATGATTATGAAACAAACAATATAAAAGTCATCCAACGCAATGATTATGAAACAAACAATATAAAAGTCATCCAATGCAATGATTATGAAACAAACAATATAAGTCATCCAACGCAATGATTATGAAACAAACAATATAAGTCATCCAATGCAATGATTATGAAACAAACAATATAAAAGTCACCCAATGCAATGATTATGAAACAAACAATATAAAAGTCATCCAACGCAATTATTATGAAACAAACAATATAAAAGTCATCCAACGCAATGATTATGAAACAAACAATATAAAAGTCATCCAATGCAATGATTATGAAACAAACAATATAAAAGTCACCCAATGCAATGATTATGAAACAAACAATATAAAAGTCATCCAATGCAATGATTATAAAACAAACAATATAAAAGTCATCCAACGTAATGATTATGAAACAAACAATATAAAAGTCATCCAACGCAATGATTATAAAACAAACAATATAAAAGTCATACAATGCAATGATTATGAAACAAACAATATAAAAGTCATCCAACGCAATGATTATGAAACAAACAATATAAAAGTCATCCAACACAATGATTATGAAACAAACAATATAAAAGTCATCCAACGCAATGATTATGAAACAAACAATATAAAAGTCATCCAATGCAATGATTATGAAACAAACAATATAAAAGTCATCCAACGCAATGATTATGAAACAAACAATATAAAAGTCATCCAACGCAATGATTATGAAACAAACAATATAAAAGTCATCCAACGCAATGATTATGAAACAAACAATATAAAAGTCATCCAATGCAATGATTATGAAACAAACAATATAAAAGTCACCCAATGCAATGATTATGAAACAAACAATATAAAAGTCATCCAATGCAATGATTATAAAACAAACAATATAAAAGTCATCCAACGTAATGATTATGAAACAAACAATATAAAAGTCATCCAACGCAATGATTATAAAACAAATAATATAAAAGTCATCCAACGCAATGATTATAAAACAAACAATATAAAAGTCATACAATGCAATGATTATGAAACAAACAATATAAAAGTCATCCAACGCAATGATTATGAAACAAACAATATAAAAGTCATCCAACGCAATGATTATAAAACAAACAATATAAAAGTCATCCAACGCAATGATTATGAAACAAACAATATAAAAGTCATCCAACACAATGATTATGAAACAAACAATATAAAAGTCATCCAACACAATGATTATGAAACAAACAATATAAAAGTCATCCAATGCAATGATTATAAAACAAACAATATAAAAGTCATCCAACACAATGATTATAAAACAAACAATATAAAAGTCATCCAACGCAATGATTATGAAACAAACAATATAAAAGTAATCCAATGCAATGATTATGAAACAAACAATATAAGTCATCCAACGCAATGATTATGAAACAAACAATATAAGTCATCCAATGCAATGATTATGAAACAAACAATATAAAAGTCACCCAATGCAATGATTATGAAACAAACAATATAAAAGTCATCCAACGCAATTATTATGAAACAAACAATATAAAAGTCATCCAACGCAATGATTATGAAACAAACAATATAAAAGTCATCCAATGCAATGATTATGAAACAAACAATATAAAAGTCACCCAATGCAATGATTATGAAACAAACAATATAAAAGTCATCCAATGCAATGATTATAAAACAAACAATATAAAAGTCATCCAACGTAATGATTATGAAACAAACAATATAAAAGTCATCCAACGCAATGATTATAAAACAAATAATATAAAAGTCATCCAACGCAATGATTATAAAACAAACAATATAAAAGTCATACAATGCAATGATTATGAAACAAACAATATAAAAGTCATCCAACGCAATGATTATGAAACAAACAATATAAAAGTCATCCAACACAATGATTATGAAACAAACAATATAAAAGTCATCCAACGCAATGATTATGAAACAAACAATATAAAAGTCATCCAATGCAATGATTATGAAACAAACAATATAAAAGTCATCCAACGCAATGATTATGAAACAAACAATATAAAAGTCATCCAACGCAATGATTATGAAACAAACAATATAAAAGTCATCCAACGCAATGATTATGAAACAAACAATATAAAAGTCATCCAATGCAATGATTATGAAACAAACAATATAAAAGTCACCCAATGCAATGATTATGAAACAAACAATATAAAAGTCATCCAATGCAATGATTATAAAACAAACAATATAAAAGTCATCCAACGTAATGATTATGAAACAAACAATATAAAAGTCATCCAACGCAATGATTATAAAACAAATAATATAAAAGTCATCCAACGCAATGATTATAAAACAAACAATATAAAAGTCATACAATGCAATGATTATGAAACAAACAATATAAAAGTCATCCAACGCAATGATTATGAAACAAACAATATAAAAGTCATCCAACGCAATGATTATGAAACAAACAATATAAAAGTCATCCAACGCAATGATTATGAAACAAACAATATAAAAGTCATCCAATGCAATGATTATGAAACAAACAATATAAAAGTCATCCAACGCAATGATTATGAAACAAACAATATAAAAGTCATCCAACGCAATGATTATGAAACAAACAATATAAAAGTCATCCAACGCAATGATTATGAAACAAACAATATAAAAGTCATCCAATGCAATGATTATGAAACAAACAATATAAAAGTCACCCAATGCAATGATTATGAAACAAATAATATAAAAGTCATCCAACGCAATGATTATGAAACAAACAATATAAAAGTCATCCAATGCAATGATTATGAAACAAACAATATAAACGTCATCCAACGCAATGATTATAAAACAAACAATATAAAAGTCATCCAATGCAATGATTATGAAACAAATAATATAAAAGTCATCCAACGCAATGATTATGAAACAAACAATATAAAAGCCATCCAACGCAATGATTATAAAACAAATAATATAAAAGTCATCCAACGCAATGATTATGAAACAAACAATATAAAAGTCATCCAACGCAATGATTATAAAACAAATAATATAAAAGTCATCCAATGCAATGATTATGAAACAAACAATATAAAAGTCATCCAACACAATGATTATAAAACAAATAATATAAAAGTCATCCAACGCAATGATTATGAAACAAACAATATAAAAGTCATCCAATGCAATGATTATGAAACAAACAATATAAAAGTCATCCAACACAATGATTATGAAACAAACAATATAAAAGTCATCCAATGCAATGATTATGAAACAAACAATATTAAAGTCATCCAATGCAATGATTATGAAACAAACAATATAAAAGTCATCCAACGCAATGATTATGAAACAAACAATATAAAAGTCATCCAACACAATGATTATGAAACAAACAATATAAAAGTCATCCAATACAATGATTATGAAACAAACAATATAAAAGAATGTTTATCCAATTGGAATCAATATATTTTAGCAGAAACTCATCTTTATCAAAAAATTTTTTTTCTTATGCCACATGGTGACACTGTTAGGCAGGATAACTCTATTTAGTGTTGTTCAACACTTTTTTTTATTATTAAGTTCAGGAACGCACTTGGCATGTGCTGAAAGGAATATTTTATTGGTTTCCTGTTTTTGAAACGTTGGTGAATTGGAAATTAAATAGAAACATGTATGTAAAATATGTTTAGGAAGCTATCCAATACAAAGATTATTCCTGGACCAGAAATACTATGTAGGGAGTTGAGCAGCAAGATGTCTGTTTACATTACGCTTGAACTTCTGCATGTCAGTACAGTTGGGGAAGCAGGGATCCGGAAGGGAGTTCCAAAGTCTAGCAGTCTTAGGAAGAAATTATTAGAGTTGAAAGCTTTCTGGCATCTGGGGATCTCTATTGTGTAGGGGTGGGACTTTGCTGGTTGTCGTGTTTGTTGAGGGTATTTATGTCGAGAGGGTACAAGGGCTTGGAGTTTGTCAGAGCACTTATATTAAAAACAGGAATAAAATTCCATTTCAATGCAAGAATAAAATAAAAATTTTTAATATTAGATCTTTTGAAATAAAATTTATTAGAAATGACCAAAATCTTTTTTCTTTGGAATGTCCATGTTTTGTTGTGGCACTCCATGTTTCAAATCCTGGATCTCAGAATAAACAGCAGACAAAGTTAAAGATTTAATAATGTTCAATAGAAGAAGCATTGATGGATTAAAAATATTAAAAAGTTTTTTCAATGCAAGATTTTTTTTTTTTAATGTGAACATTATAAAAAATAGATAACTTTTTAAACATGACAACATAAGATTTTTTTATGAACATTATAAAAAAAAGATTTTCTGATGACATTTGCTGCATTAATGTATATTTTTTTCCTTATTTTAAAGCTACGTCCATACTTTGTGCCAGATGGAAGCAAGTATTTCATCAAATTACCTGTAAACGACGGTAAAAGTGGACACTACAAACATGTCTGCCAGGTCTCGATAAAATCTGTAAGTGGCTCTACTAGCATATCTGCTTTCTGTTTAATAGAAAATATTTTTTTTCAATCATTGAAAGTGTTTGTGTAAATGTATATATATATATATAAACATTTTTTTATTTATTGAAATTAAATTTGCATAAATGTATATAAAAACTTTTTATTTATTGAAATAGAGTTTGCATAAATATATATAATTTTTTTATTGAAATAAAGCTGCATATATGTATATAAATTTTTTATTTAATGAAATAAAGTTTGCATAAATTTATAAAAAAAATTTTTGTCAATCATTAAAACAATGTTTGCATAAATGTATATAAAATTGTTTTTGTATAATTTATTTTAATTATTGAAACAGAGTTAAATGCATATTTTTTAAAAAATCAGTGATTCTTTAAAAAATAATTTTTCACAATTTTCATTAGTCACTGATAATTTTGATGATGCTAATTGATGCAATAAAGAAAACAACCGATGGTAATAGTAATCCTAAGTGTTGTAAAGACGGAAGGTTTTAGAGGAATAATGCTTAATGTTTTTGGTACTTGTATTGATGATCTTTTAAATGCATTTAAGGTGAAAACATTATTACGTACTTACATGGCATGGCGAAATTAACATAA
This sequence comes from Euprymna scolopes, assembly GCF_053919585.1. Lineage (NCBI taxonomy): Eukaryota > Metazoa > Mollusca > Cephalopoda > Sepiida > Sepiolidae > Euprymna > Euprymna scolopes. The sequence continues at coordinate 107,186,310 of NC_136506.1, forward strand.
ATCCCCAAAAGTACAAAAAGTAAACCAGTAGATGTATTTAAAAAAAAAAATTAACCGCAATTACGTTGTGAAATGCGTTGGGTTAAAAATGGTGGACCCTTAACCTTTTGTTCGAACATGTTTTCCCTTACATATACACACCCACATGTACGTACGCACACACACACACACGCACGCATATACATAGCCTCATACACACACACATTCATGCGCATACACACACCCGAGCTGTGATGTCACTTCCTTTTAAGTGAAAACCAGACATGCGCACCCAGAATACTAACTCCAGTATAAAAGTCAACAAAACCTGTTAACTTCCCTTTTTTCGATTGGACCAGCGTTCGAGCTGCTTAGTCGACAAACCAACCGCGTGCTCTAACGTCACTCTATCTCCCCTTCGCCTTTGGTCCATTTCCTTCCATGCGCGTAGTCGTCAACGGCTGAATCAACACGTGTACACCGAAGACTTTCATTTCTCAACAGAAAATAAACGACATGTTTATTTTATTCCAGCATTTGATTTCTTTGTTTTCTTCATTCAATTCGGTTCATTATTTTTTCTTGTAGCGAGTTAGGGTATTTTATATCCTGGTCCGCAACACTTTTAACACCTAGAATGATTGTTTGGTTCTCTTTCAAAATAGACCTTATTACTAGTGAAAATCGTTTTTATAGAAAGTTTCTGTTTTTCTGCTCAATGTAAAGTGAATTGCTTGAATTATTTTCTAGTATAATAGATGTTAAACTATGTTGAACTAGCAGGGATGGGGTGCGTTGCCTGTTCCTAAGAAAAAAATATGTGACAATTTGAGGGGGGAGTAGTTACCCGGCCATTAAAAGAGTGATACCAAAAGCAAAATTTTGTAAGCAAAAAGAAAGTAAAAAAATCGACACATGCTGGTCGCAAACTTGCATAACTCGTTAGTAAGTGAATGCTTTTATCGATAGACCCATGAGAACACATGTTATAATGTCGCAAATTTAGCTTTTTAAAATGGAAAAACATAACGACAACTAGCACATGCACGGTTTGCAAACCGTGTCGAAAGCAAGGTTTTTATCTAACCCCATTCAAACAAAACAACATTTCTACACAAAATATCAATGATTTTTTTTCCAATTTTTAAATATTTTTTGTCCAAGAGATCGCTCTTTCTAACGATGATACGTTTGTGCCTGTATGATGCAGATGAGAAAAGATTTAGCGGACATACGAACACGCACACACACACACACACACACACAGATGTTTAAGATTTATTTAATAGATAACAAAATAGAAATAATTTTTACTAAAAGTGAATACAATTAATATTGTAATTGTGTCTCATACTCAAGTGGATCATTTGGTCATGTTTCATTTTTTGTGTCATATGACGGGCTAGACCATACAGTCCTCTTTCATTATTATTGTAATTAATAAAAATTTCATTATTATTTTAATTTGTAAAAATTTCAGTATAAATTTTGTTCAGGTTTTTTACTTACATCTTCTGGATTGGAAAAAATAGCAACAGAAGTTTCTCAAAATAATTTGAGTGTTAAAAGGTTAATCAATCAATTTAAGGCAAGTGTTATCTCCCTTGTTTATCACGCTCATTTTGTTTCATTTGATAAAACTTTATAATTTGATAAAATTCTATTTTGCTTGTGATTATTTTTCTACTGAATCATTTTTTGGAATTTATACTAATTTTATCGTGACATGTAAGTACGTAATAATGTTTTCACCTGAAATGCATTGGTTTAAAAGATCACTAATATTATCAAGCACTATGTTTTTTGTTTTTATGATTTTCCGGGGGGGGGGGGTTCTCTTTATGCTGCCATTTTCTTTTTTTTGGGGGGGGGGGTTATGATTTTCCTGATCTTTTTTTTTTTTTTTTTTTTTTTTTTTTGTTTTGGTTTTTATGATTTTCCTGATTTTTTTTTTTTTTTTTTTTTTGCTCCACTCTCTCATTTGCAGGTAATGGAACGGGGTCAGAAATTGGTTTTGACTCAAGGGGAATGGGAAGTGACAAGCATTGTGGGATACAACAATGAATCTCAAGATTTGTGAGTAAAAACCTTTTAAAAAATTTATTTTTTCCATTCAATTTTTTTATATTTTTATAACCAAATTTTTCACAAAAAACATGCTTTTCTCAAGGATAAATATAAAGCCTTGAAAAATGATGACTCCCTAGTAAAAAAAAAAAATACATAAGATTTTATAAACACTAATAAATATAATTTAGCAATATTTTATCTCAAACAAAAAATGCAGAATCAATTTTATTATGTATGATGTATGAACGTTCTCACAAAGAAGGCTTATTTTTGTAATCAAACAATTTTTTTTGTTTCATTAGCCACTAAATTGGTAGTCATCATAGGAATTAATATGTAAGACGCTGTATAAAATGAAAAAAATAGATTTATCCCATATTTCTGTTGCAATGTTCTGTGTTGAAGAAAGAGGATTTATAACTTTTTTTTTAGAGAGAGACAGACACCAGGTCTCTATTATAATATAATTATTATGTTTATTATTGGAACGTGTGGAAACATCTCAATGCATGTTGCAACTTATAATTATACTGATTTTGTTTTTCAAGTGTAACATTTTCTTATCTTTCATTATTTAGGTATTTTATTGGAACTGGAGGGGATTCACGTAAACGACATCTTTACAGGTTTGTATAAGTCCTTCATTTCTATGTGTGTGTTTTTTTTTTTTTGTGGAAGAGGGTTTCTTATAAGAGTCTTTCTAAAAATGTGTATATCTATTTCTGAACATCTCAAAAACTAGTTACATAAACTTAATACCTCCGGTCAGTCTCAAAAGACTGACTGGAGATACCCTCTGTAGGAGCAGCTGTGCGTGTACTTGTGAGGCAAGGGTTGCGCAATCACCAACCACACCTCTCCTGAATCAGCACTGCTTGAGTCCAGTGGCAAGAAGTCCAAGATGACTGGAAACAATGCCGAAATAAGCGGAGAGCACATACAGCACCTCAAAGTCCCAAATGGTCACTCATTTAGTACTGACCAGGTTCAACATTGCTTAACTTCGGTGATCCAACGGGGACCAGTGTGTCAACATTATTTTGCCGTACTATATATAAATAATACATATTATTTATCTACTTGAAATTGTAATAATCCAAAATGTTAAAATGACATTAAAATAAGAATGCAAAATGTTGGCTTTGAAAATTAATTAAACAAGCAAAGAAAAGAAGGTGATCCATCTATCTATATATCTTGTTTTTAAATCCCCGAAACAGTGTTTCATGGTAAACAACTGATGATCCCTTAAAAAATATAAAAATTGGTATTATAGTAAATTTGAGAGTTGATGCAGTGATTGCAGGTGATTAAATGACTTACTGACTAGATGTTTTTTTTAATGAATGATAAAAAATAATTTTTTGTGTGGTTTCAAATGTTAAAAACTTCAAAGACTATATATATATATATATAAAAGCGAAAATGTATGTATGTATGTATGCGTGATTACATACTTAATTGTCATGCAGAAATTAGTAAAAATTACAAAAATTACGAAAAATGATGGAGTAGAAAAATAATAACAGTTTAAAATAAAATTTATTGAATTTTAGAGTTTTATCGTATTTGTTAAAGACTTTTTAAAAGCCAGGGGAGGTAACTACAGTCTATGCTTTTGACATAATAATTATAATCCGCCATTTCAAAATAGAAAATGGCAGACACTAATATATATATATATATATATATATATATATATATATATATATATATACATTGGGGGGGGTAGTTCTTTCAAATTTTTCAAACCCACTTAATAAGATTAAGTCCAAATACATTTTAACATGTTTATCAGTCGTGTCGCAACTATTTTTGCTACCGTAAGATTTTATAGAAATCTAAGTTCATCAAACATATTATTTAATGTTTTATTATTAAAAAAAAAAACAATGAAACACAAAAATGCCTGTTGAACAATTGTATTTTATTTTTTGGGGAACTAAAATTTTATAAAAATTATAATAATGAAATGTAATTTGTTTGAAACATTGTGTGAGTTATGAATTTAGGGAAGTGTTACAAGACTATCATGATGTAAGGTAAAAAAATTCCATGTGATAGCCTTCTAACATTTCCTAAAATATCTTATATATATATATACTAGCAGGACCCATTAACCAGCGTTGCCTGGTGGAAGCATCCCCCCTCCCTGAAAATGAAGTAAACAAATAATGAAATAAAAAAAGTCCAAGTTCAAATAACATGAAAACAAAATATTTGAAAACCAAAACATTTATTGTATCAAAATTTATCAAAATATAATTGTAAAAACATTTATTTAAAAGTCTGCGTAAGAAAATATAATTTTAATAAAATAATTTTGTAATGAAAGCAACATTGGATTTTTATAAAGTAAAATTTTTTTTTTTTTTTTTTTCGAACAAATAATTATAATGAAACATTTTTCGAATTAAAGCAACTTTGACGGGTCAACAACAAATATTTTAGTAAGAAAGATAATGAAATAGTAATTCGTTCTTAATAAAATAATAACAGGGGAAATCTTTTCTGGTAATAATAAAAATAAAGTTTGTTTTATTTCGTTTCCGAGTTTTGATTCAATTTTTAAGTTTTATAGCCGCGGACGATTTTTTTAGCAGTGATTTGGCCAAGGTATTTGACATCAACGTTTGCCAAAACATAGCCCCTGCTCCCCCCCCCCCCAAAAAAAAATAGGTTCCCATAAATTTAACTATGCAAGCATTAACAACATTTCCCCCCCCCCATCCAAAAAGGAACGCTAGGCGGACAGTTGGGAAATTACCCCCCTCCCCCTAAATTGAATAATGTAAAAATGTTCTTCTTTCACGTTCTTCCTTGAAAGTGGTCAATGCTTGTTATTTTCAAAGTATATAAGTAAACACACGTAATTATTATTGAGAGAGAGAGAGAGAGAGAGAGAAGAACAATATGTTTGTGCATGTTTTGTTATAGCAGGTAGTGAAACTGAACCGCCCCACCCTCTCCAAAATCTCCATAAATGAAAAGATAAAATGCATGGTATATAATAAGAAGAAACGAGCATGGAGAACCGTTTGTGTATTTCTTACAAAATATCCATAAGTTTAGTAGTGCTAAAAGAAGATCTTTAGAGAGAGAGAGAGAGTATTAGAAGGCTATCACAATGCAAAGAATGGAAAGTTGTTGGTGTTGAGGAACAAAAATTTTAATTTTTTTTCAAATGTTTTAAAATCATTTTTAATTAAATATTTTTTAGTTTTAAAAAGTTGTTTTAAAATATTGTTTGTATGATTTCGAACCAACAAGCTTTCATTTGTTTAATACTGCGATTACGTATATTTTAAATATTGGCTAAGAATTCACTGAGAGATCACTTAGGGATTTTTAACTTGAATAGATTATTTTAATGGAATTTTAACACATTATGACAAACAAAATAAAGATTTGTTTGCGAAAAGCATAATCAAAATAACATTTTTAGTTTGTTAGCAACATTTTCTTTTGAGAGTATCATAAAAAGTGTAGTCCCAGTTCCCCAAGTCAGCCCATAAACACATGGACACATACTCCGGCTAAGTGGTCTATTTTTCCCAATCCTGCTTCACGAGATCAATTAGTGTAACAATATTTAAGAATTCAGGTGATCGATCATCTCTCTCTCAGTATAGACCTATAAGTCTCCTGTGCGTTATGAGTAAGTTGCTGGAATCCATATTAAATAGAGAAGTAGTCAACCACCTCAGCAGAAATAACCTTCTTAGCGACACGCAATATGGTTTCCGTTCTGCTAGATCTACAGCAGATGTGCTTATGGTTATATATATAGTGGCTACACTTTTATCTTGTTTTAGTGATGGACCCTTGGAAAAGGCACAAATTTGTGAAGCTGAAAATGGAAATTATTTTTAAAAAAACTATCCATCTTTACATCATCATCCTCATCATATTATGTTAAGATTCCATTAATGTACCATCAAAATAAAAGAATCTATTTATGTTAAAACTTTCAGTGCCTTTTTGACCAATCTGAATAAATGCATCATTTTTATATTGAAATGTAATTATGCATTTTTTTTTTTTTACTGAAGCTTCTGTCTTTAAATGGATACATAAATCAATCATTTTCTTCTTTTGAATTTCTTACAGAATTAGCGTAAAAGATGATTCCAAAGTGAAATATCCACACTATTGTCTGACGTGCTCCGCTGAATATGAAAATTGCCAATATGCTAATGCTCTGTTTAGTCCAAGCGGAAAATTCTACATTCTGAAGTGCTTGGGCCCAGGAGTACCAACTTATAGTCTTTATTCTTCAGACCATAACAAAAGTAAGTTAATTTTTAGTTTTATTTTACTGCCATTAATAATGCCTAACAATGTTCTCCATTAAGCATAAAAATATTGTTGGATAACGAGTGAATCTTGAAATGTATGTATCAAAGTAAGCTATACATCTTTTTTGTTTTTATCAAATAAATGACAAAATTCTTTTGCCTATAAAATTCCTGGTGTCGCCTGGTGCCATTATTTAACAATATTACCAGTCAATTTTACAAGCTGATTTCTGTCTTATAAAGAGGCTGAATTGTGCAAAATGTTTTGCAATTTTTAAAGATAAAAAATTAATGGAATCAAAGAATGTAAGAATGTTTAGTTATCAATTTATATCGTGTATGTGAAACTGCTCTTTTAAAAGTCTACGTCTTAAAGTGCTTGGGACCAGATGTATCAACTTGTAGTCTGTATTCTTTAAAAGTTTATTTTTGGTTTTACTTTATTGTTATTACTAACCAGCACAGCATCACAACTGTTAACCAATAAAAGAGTCTATATGGCATGTGTACACTATGTGATGATGTATGGAAGTGAAACCTGGCTTACATCTGATGACATCAGAGGAAGATTTAATATGGACAGTATTGAAAGATGCATGCAGAACAGGAGACTTTGTTGGAATGGTCACATTGAAAGAATTGGTGGGAGTGCTTGGGTTAGTAGATGTAAAACAGATGAGATTGCATAGTCAGTTGGTAAACAAAACATAAAGTGAAGTTATAAGGATGAAATTGAGAGAAAGAAGGATAAATGAAGACCTGTCTAGAGATGTGTTAGTTTAAAGTCAATTTCTAAAAGGCACCCAACACATGCCAACATGTGAAACAGATATTAAATCAATGGTGATGGTGATGGTGATGGTTCAAATTCACATAATTTTATCGTTTTTTGTTTTTTATAGTGATCATGAAATTGGAGGACAACAGTGCACTGAGCGAGCGCCTGAAGATGAAGGCTCTTCCGAAGAAACGTTATATGAAGCTGAATATCGAAGGCAACAATGGAAATTATGGTTTGTAAACTTCACGTCTTTTTTTTTTTACTTATAAGGTTTCAGTAAAGATCACGTGATCAGAATGTAAGAAAAAGTTCTGTAAAGACATTAAAAATAGTTTTATGTTGTTTTTGTTAAATATTGATAAATTTTTAAAATCAAGGTTTATTCGATTTAAATTTTCTTTAGTAATTTTCTTGAAATCTTTGTGTTGACTTTTATCTGGAAAACATTTTCTCCTTTGACTTGAATTTATTTTTTCTACTTATTCCCTCCTCATAAATCAAACTTACTTTTTAAAATAGAAAAATTGATGTACGCATTACAATTTCTATCACATAAAAATTCTCTTCTTTGGGAAAAGAAAAGAGTATCCCCACTAGACTATGAAGTCTATTTTGAACTCTGTCAAGGCAGGATAAGCTGCTTATTCTATAAAAGTGAGAATGTTCTCAACCTATATACTCAATGAATTTTTGATATGCATATTTGAAATTTGGTATATAGAGTATTCAGACATGTGGAAAACTTTTTAGTTGGTTTTCATCCCGAAAAAAAGGCTGCTAAGGGGTCAAAAGTGAAAAATTGGTACGTGGAGGTGATTGGATTTTTTTTTTTTGATTGATAAAAAATTTTCTGTTTTTATTTTTATCTCTGAAATTTTTGTAAGGGATGGAAGAGTTATTATTTTCTTAGAAATTGCAAATTAGCTATAAGAAAGTAATCCATTTCACTTTGAATTCTTTTTTTCTTTCACGCGTCTGCATTCCTGTAGATTTGATTGGGGTTGTGACCTTATGAGTAATGATTAAAATGACCTTATGAGTAATGATTAAAATGACCTTATGAGTAATGATTAAAATTACTTTATGAGTAATGATTAAAATGACTTTATGAGTAATGATTAAAATGACTTTATGAGTAATGATTAAAATGACCTTATGAGTAATGATTAAAATGACTTTATGAGTAATGATTAAAATGACCTTATGAGTAATGATTAAAATGACTTTATGAGTAATGATTAAAATGACCTTATGAGTAATGATTAAAATGACCTTATGAGTAATGATTAAAATGACTTTATGAGTAATGATTACAATTACTTTATGAGTAATGATTAAAATTACTTTATGAGTAATGATTAAAATGACTTTATGAGTAATGATTAAAATAGCTTTATGAGTAATGATTAAAATGACCTTATGAGTAATGATTAAAATGACCTTATGAGTAATGATTAAAATGACTTTATGAGTAATGATTAAAATGACTTTATGAGTAATGATTAAAATGACTTTATGAGTAATGATTAAAACTTAACAGTATTTTATTCTGTTTTACCTTTACCTCAATTGACAGATGCGGGTACCACCTACCCGCATGTTTGAAAATTAAGGTCTGGTTTTATGTGCAATTACCCATTTAATGAATGTTTTTGTAGAGATTGGGAGTGGATTAAACGATTTATGTGTAAAACACCTTTCAGGATACAAAAATTTCCAGATACAAAAACCAAGCTGGAACAAATTAATTTCGTATCTAGAGGTTCCATTGTAGAGCTTTTTCTCAAATAATAGAATTTCTTAAAAGAAATAATTTTCATAAACATTTAATTTTTTTAAAAATTCGCTATCAACAAACTAACAGTTGGTGGCTGAAGACATGAGACAGTTGGGATGCACCAATCAAAATGCAAATAGTAGAATACAGTAAAGACATTGAATAAAGAAGTGTAACTCCATCAAGAAAAAAAGGACTTCAAAATGAGAAGAAAGCCGCAGCATATGGAAATGACAGAAGGCAAACTGAAGTGGATTCATATGAGTTTTGTTATATTTTATATAAAAGAAAAAACATAAACTCTTTTTATGCCTGATAATAATATATGTTGTCAAAACTGTGTAGATTTTATATAAATTGATTTTAAAAAATCTGTATTGTTTTGGCATCTTAAACTTAATTAAAATTCAAGCAAAAAAATCTCTACTAACTACTTTGTTTTTGCAGTTCTGAATTTTTGAAATGAAGACTGATTGTTTGTATTACTTGTTTTGATTGGACTATTGTTCTCATCTTGAGTGTTATTTGTGCAATTGTGTCAAACTTTATTGTAGTTGCTTCCCTTTATCAACCAAATTTTTTCACACATACAAAACCACAGTAAAAAAAAAAACAAAAACAACTCCAAGAATACAAAACCATCTACGGAGCCAGTAACTTTTCTCCTTTCTTTTCCAAGATGGCAACCTACATGTCTGATGAAGGTCAAAGGCTACATCAACCGAAATGTTGCATAAATAACACACAAGATGAGAACAGTAGTCCGATCAAAACAAGTAATACATACTTTGTTTCTTTTTTATCACCTTGTAAATTTTTAAAAATGAAAACTTCATTTAATCAAGGAGAATAGAAAGCGGATTTTGCTTCCCTTATTTTATCCATTAGTCCTCACATTCCCTGGCCAATGTTTCTGACAAAGAGGTAAGAATTGCTGTTTTCTGAGTCTGAATCTATTCTATCTAACATTTATTGATGGCATTTGAAGTAATTTTTTTTTTAGCTCCTTACATCAAGTGGTTCCATGCATGTCTGGAGCGATTTCCATTAAAAAAAAATTTTGGTGTCTGTTCTAACAATTATACATTGTAATATTTTCTCATCTTTTTTTGTGCAGAAACTTGGGCCAAACTTTTACTGCCGCCTGTTTTGAAGGACGAAGAAATTCTTACGTATCCACTTCTTTTGGAAGTGTAAGTATTCAACGTTTCATTCTTCTCCTAAAACCCTGTCTGGTACAAGGCCATCAGACAATTTACATTTGGTCATTTGTTGGCAATACCTGATGACATGAAAGATAATTTCATTGGATTAGATAAAATAATTAAAAGATCGTTAATAATTTACGCGATTATAGATTTATTCTGTTACATTAATAATCTGTATCTATATTTTTACTTGATTGTGATTGGTTTATATATTTTTTTACTTGATTGTGATTGGTCAATATATTTTTACTTGCTTGTGATTGATCTATATTTTTTTACTTGATTGTGATTGGTCTATATATTTTTATTTGATTGTAATTGGTCTATATTTTTCATCACCTAGATATGGTGGACCTGGAAGTCAGAAAGTGACTGAACAATTTGAAATTGGTTGGAGCACATATCTCACCAGTTCTCTGGGAATAATCCATGCTTCTGTTGACGGAAGAGGTTCCAGCGGTAATGGAGACAGGTTTATGCATGAACTCTACAAAGCGTTTGGAACGGTTGAAGTGGAAGATCAAATCACGGCTGGCAGGTTAGTATGGAACGTCTTTATTTCAATAGCATCTCCAACACCTGATTCAAAATATTATTCTTCACACCAATTTTTTTTCTCAAAGAATTTTTGGAGCTAGTGTATGAATGGGTTCCCAAATTTCTGACCTTAGTAAATTTAGGTCATGTGGTATTACAATTATAGTCAGCTAATGTGCTTCCTAATTTCCGGCATAGCAACACCGAAAGTGGTGACAAGGCAAATCAGTTCTTTCACTTTTATCGTTCTTCAGTGTTTCTTTTGTGAATCGATTTATTGAAGTAAAATATAAGAAAAGGACATTATTGAAAAATATACAATAAAAATTAACAAAATTATACAAATAAACATTAACAAAAATATACAATAAAAATTAACAAAATTATACAATAAAAATTAACAAAAATATACAATAAAAATTAACAAAATTATACAAATAAAAATTAACAAAATTATAAAAATAAAAATTAACAAAAATATACAATAAAAATTAACAAAATTATACAAATAAAAATTAACAAAAATATACAATAACAATTAACAAAAATATACAATAAAAATTAACAAAAATATACAATAAAAATTAACAAAAATATACAAATAAAAATTAACAAAATTATACAAATAAAAATTAACAAAAATATACAATAAAAATTAACAAAATTATACAAATAAAAATTAACAAAAATATACAATAAAAATTAACAAAATTATACAAATAAAAATTAACAAAATTATACAAATAAAAATTAACCAAATTATACAAATAAACATTAACAAAAATATACAATAAAAATTAACAAAATTATACAAATAAAAATTAACAAAAATATACAATAAAAATTAACAAAAATATACAATAAAAATTAACAAATTTATACAAATACAAAATTAATAAAAATATACAATAAAAATTAACAAAATTATACAAATAAAAATTAACAAAAATATACAAATAAAAATTAACAAAATTATACAAATAAAAATTAACAAAATTATACAAATAAAAATTAACAAAAATATACAATAAAAATTAACAAAATTATACAAATAAAAATTTATAAAAATATACAATAAAAATTAACAAAATTATACAAATAAAAATTAACAAAAATATACAATAAAAATTAACAAAATTATACAAATACAAAATTAATAAAAATATTCAATAATAATTAACAAAATTATACAAATAAAAATTAACAAAAATATACAATAAAAATTAACAAAATTTTACAAATAAAAATTAAAAAAAATATACAATAAAAATTAACAAAATTATACAAATAAAAATTAACAAAAATATACAATAAAAATTAACAAAATTATACAAATAAAAATTAACAAAAATATACAATAAAAATTAACAAAATTATACAAATAAAAATTAACAAAAATATACAATAAAAATTAACAAAATTATACAAATAAAAATTAACAAAAATATACAATAAAAATTAACAAAATTATACAAATAAAAATTAACAAAAATATACAATAAAAATTAACAAAATTATACAAATAAAAATTAACAAAAATATACAATAAAAATTAACAAAATTATACAAATAAAAATTAACAAAAATATACAATAAAAATTAATAAAATTATACAAATAAAAATAAACAAAAATATACAATAAAAATTAACAAAATTATACAAATACAAAATTAATAAAAATATAACATAAAAATTAACAAAATTATACAAATAAAAATTTAAAAAAATATACAAATAAAAATTAACAAAAATATACAATAAAAATTAACCAAAATATACAATAAAAATTAACAAAATTATACAAATACAAAATTAATAAAAATATAACATAAAAATTAACAAAATTATACAAATAAAAATTAACAAAAATATACAATAAAAATTAACAAAATTATACAAATACAAAATTAATAAAAATATACAATAAAAATTAACAGAATTATACAAATAAAAATTAACAAAAATATACAATAAAAATTAACAAAAATATACAAATAAAAATTAACAAAATTATACAAATAAAAATTAACAAAAATATACAATAAAAATTAACAAAAATATACAAATAAAAATTAACAAAAATATACAATAAAAATTAACAAAAATATACAATAAAAATAACAAAATTAGTCTTTATTTGCACTTCTAATAAAATTTAAAGAATAAAAGTTTTTATTGTACTTGAAATTTTAAAAGAAATATATGTTTATTAATTATAATAATAATTATCATAATTAAATAAATGAAAGTATATTTTAATTTAAAAAATTTTTTTTTTACTTGAATTTATATAATAAATATATGTTTATGAAAGTTTTAAAATAAAATTATTAAAATCAGGATAACAAAACAAAATTATTGAATCAGAATAACAAAATAAAATTATTGAAATCAGAATTACAAAATAAAATTATTGAAATCAGAATAACAAAATAAAATTATTAAAATCAGAATAACAAAATAAAATTATTGAAATCAGAATAACAAAATAAAATTATTGAAATCAGAATAACAAAATGAAATTATTGAAATCAGAATAACCAAATAAAATTATAGAAATCAGAATAACAAACTAAAATTATTGAAATCAGAATAACAAAATGAAATTATTGAAATCAGAATAACAAAATAAAATTATTGAAATCAGAATAACAAAATGAAATTATTGAAATCAGAATAACAAAATAAGATTATTGAAATCAGAATAACAAAATAAATTATTGAAATCAGAATAACAAAATAAAATTATTGAAATCAGAATAACAAAATAAGATTATTGAAATCAGAATAACAAAATAAGATTATTGAAATCAGAATAACAAAATGAAATTATTGAAATCAGAATAACAAAATAAATTATTGAAATCAGAATAACAAAATGAAATTATTGAAATCAGAATAACAAAATGAAATTATTGAAATCAGAATAACAAAATCTCACACATGAAAAAATGTATACAATGCATAATATTTTCAAAATTGTTTAAAAAGAATTTTATAAAACTGTTTTCATGTATTCTTTAAAAAACAAAATTAAAACTAATTTCAATAATTTTTAATTAAAATAAAACTGGAAAAACTTTTCAATTATTATTGAATAAAAAAAGAAAAATCGAAAAACATAATAAAAAAAAAGTATATGCACAGGGGAGATATCAACATGAGAGAAAAAATGCGAAGGAATTCATTTGCCTTGTCACCGCTCCCAGTAACACTATGCTGGAAGTTACAAAGTACGTTAGCTGACTATAATTTACATAACACTGAATTCAAATTTACATATGTATGGCAATTAAATTACACACAATGCTCCGTGTAGACTATGTTTGAATGCAAAATTAGCTATCCTAAATTTTAAAGGATGCCAAACTGTAGGAGTGAAATAGCAAACACATGCATATACAAAATAAATTTACCTTAAAATAACAGCACGTTAATAAATAAATAATTGTAGATATAATATTAACACAACATCGATTATAATAAAAGTACCAAAAACTAAACGAAATTCCATGAGCAAAGCTTCTTTCCTGCTTATTTGTGGAACACAATAACACGGGGCTGCTTCCAAGCTGACTATAACATGCTTGTTTTCAAGTCCAATTAATTTCTATTCAATTTGCATGATTAGCGTTTGTTACAATGATTCACTCATCAACCATTATCCTTTGAATGTTGAAAAGTTGTGACTCCTGCAAAACAAAGATAAACTAACCCTAACCTAAAATATATAGTTGCAAATGATGGCTGTAACTCAAGCGAATTAACTACTGTTACAATGTTTATTATAGACCATCATCTATCAAAAACATGTAAGTAATGCGAAAGTTTACTCTCCATATCATCATCGTCATCATCATATCATCATCATCATCATCATCATCATCATATTAAGTATAAATAAAAAGAGTTCAGTTTGAAATTCTGTACAGATTAAAAAGTTCAGCCAAAGTTTACTAGAAGATTTTAAAGTTTCAAAAAAATGCATCCGAAGAAGGTCAGAGGGTAAATCAGCAGAAACAGTTTGTATATAACAACCAGGATGAGAATTGTAGTCTGAATTATAGAAATTATCGATCCTCTCTAGCTGAATCCACTGTGAAAAATTTCCCCCACTCTATATCTGTGCCTAAATCAAAACGCGGATTTCATGAACAAAGCTTCTTTCTTAGAACTGCATGCCTGTGGAACTCTGTTCCGTCTGCCTGCTTCCCTCCGGACTACAACTTGGATGTCTTCAAGTCTAATGTTAACAAATTCCTAATGAACCCCTCCCTTAAGTAAACACTTCATCAAATCTCCTCACTAACATAATGTACTTGCAATAACCCTTATCCCTGAGTGGCTTCCGGGCCTTGATAAGTGGTGATCACTGTGTAAAAAAAAAAAAAAAAAAAAAATCCTCAACTCAGATGTAAACTCACACACACACACACACACACATTTTTTTCAGATTTTTTCGATTATCGATACTTATCGAAGACATTCCAATACAAAACCTCTCTAAGAACAGTACCAGGCACATAAAGTACATTTGTGTGAAATTTCAAAAAGTCCACCCAAGCCGTTTTCGACACTATAGGAAACAAACTCTCTCTCTCTTTTTCTCTTTCTCTCTCTCTCTCAAACACACACACACACACACACACACACACACAAAGCTAGTGGCTAATAGTGTAGACATAATAAAAACTTGTATGTGGAATGTATTGTTGTAAGCGTACGGTATTTTGGTCCAGAGGGAAAAAACTGTGACGTTTTATTATATATACGGATAGAGATATCAAGTGAAACACAGTGAAATTATTAATGAATTAAGAAATTTGTTGTGCGAATAATTCAAGCACAATAAAACATGAAACATTTTATTATCTTACCTTCGTAGAGCCAATCTGGGACGCCATTGAATATTAAGTTATGTTCCCCGTCTTTAGTGAGTTGAACAACTGATGCTGAGTCATTGATATTCGGTTGGTAATACAAGTTATTGTTGAGCCCGTAGACCTTTGCAAACAGAAATATCACAGTTTAGAAAAAAATATTAAGACAAATTTTTTAAAGGAAAAACATATAAACATTTCACATCTCTGTAAGTCAGTGGCTTTTAACCCATATCATAGTCCGCGAGTAAGGTTTCTGACAAAGAGAGAAGAATTGCTGTTTTCTGGATCAGAATTTTATCGTTGACAAATTTTTGACCTTGAAATAATATTTTTTTTAAACACCTTACATCAAGTGGCTTCACGCCTAATCTGGAGCGGTTTCCATATATATAAAAAAAAGAAACATTTTGTATATAACAACCACGATAAGAATTGTCGTCTAAATTAAAGAAATTATCAATCCTCATCTCAGATGTAAACTTAATTTTATTTTAATGATTTTTTTTTTCTTTCAGGGAATTTGAAAAATTGCATTATGTTGAATCGAGCAAAATTGCAGTTTGGGGATGGGTAAGTTGAAAAAATATTTCTTATTCAATATTTTGATGAAAAAAATGCAAGAATAAAGCACATAACAGTCATTTCTTATGGCTGGATTTTTTACACGTATAAGAATTAAATTTCCATTATTAAATTGTTATATTATTTAGCGTTTTGAAATATCAGTTCCAACCCTTGTCCTATCACCGTAATGTTGCATTCCTGTGCTTGTTTTACAAATATTTTAATGGAATGTGCTCTGATGAACTAGTTGTACTTGTGCCCCCTCGACATGCATATCCCCGACAAAACCTCTTAGCAAAAAAATCTCACCCCTTCACTTTTGAGGTCCCTAAATACCAGAAAGCTTTCTACTCAAATAGTTTCTTCCTTCGAACAACTAGAGCTTGGAATTCCCTTCTTGTTACCTGCTACCCTGACTACTGATTTGCAAAAGTTTAAATGTAACGTAAACCAAAATCTTGTTAATCTTTCCTAGGTATGGTCCCAAATAGTAACCCCTTACGTCCACGTGGTGATATACCTTGTTAGGGGTGAACATGAGTAAAAAAAAAAATTTTTTAAATCATATAAAAGAATCCAGGGAAAAAAAAAACCTAGTTTAACCTTTATCCATAGAATTTACTTTTAAATTATTTTTTTAATATAAGTTTATCATAGTTTGTAATACTACATAAATAATATTAAATAAATATAATACTACATAAATAATAATTAATAAATGTAATACTACATAAATAATAATAAATAAATGTAATACTACATAAATAATAATAAATAAATATAATACTACATAAATAATAATAAATAAATGTAATACTACATAAATAATAATAAATAAATGTAATACTACATAAATAATAATAAATAAATGTAATACTACATAAATAATAATTAATAAATGTAATACTACATAAATAATAATAAATAAATGTAATACTACATAAATAATAATTAATAAATGTAATACTACATAAATAATAATAAATAAATGTAATACTACATAAATAATATTAAATAAATATAATACTACATAAATAATAATTAATAAATGTAATACTACATAAATAATAATAAATAAATGCAATACTACATAAATAATAATAAATAAATGTAATACTACATAAATAATAATAAATAAATGTAATACTACATAAATAATAATAAATAAATGCAATACTACATAAATAATAATAAATAAATGCAATACTACATAAATAATAATAAATAAATGTAATACTACATAAATAATAATAAATAAATGCAATACTACATAAATAATAATAAATAAATGCAATACTACATAAATAATAATAAATAAATGTAATACTACATAAATAATAAATAAATGTAATACTACGTAAATAATAATAAATAATAATAAATAAATGCAATACTACATAAATAATAATAAATAAATGTAATACTACATAAATAATAATAAATAAATGCAATACTACATAAATAATAATAAATAAATGTAATACTACATAAATAATAATAAATAAATGTAATACTACATAAATAATAATTAATAAATGTAATACTACATAAATAATAATAAATAAATGTAATACTACATAAATAATAATAAATAAATGTAATACTACATAAATAATAATAAATAAATGTAATACTACATAAATAATAATTAATAAATGTAATACTACATAAATAATAATAGATAAATGCAATACTACATAAATAATAATAAATAAATGTAATACTACATAAATAATAATAAATAAATATAATACTACATAAATAATAATAAATAAATGTAATACTACATAAATAATAAATAAATGTAATACTACATAAATAATAATAAATAAATGTAATACTACATAAATAATAATAAATAATAATAAATAAATATAATACTACATAAATAATAATAAATAAATGTAATACTACATAAATAATAAATAAATGTAATACTACATAAATAATAATAAATAAATGTAATACTACATAAATAATAATAAATAAATATAATACTACATAAATAATAATAAATAAATGTAATACTACATAAATAATAATAAATAAATGTAATACTACATAAATAATAATAAATAAATGTAATACTACATAAATAATAATAAATAAATATAATACTACATAAATAATAATAAATAAATGTAATACTACATAAATAATAAATAAATGTAATACTACGTAAATAATAATAAATAATAATAAATAAATGCAATACTACATAAATAATAATAAATAAATGTAATACTACATAAATAATAATAAATAAATGCAATACTAAATAAATAATAATAAATAAATGTAATACTACATAAATAATAATAAATAAATGTAATACTACATAAATAATAATTAATAAATGTAATACTACATAAATAATAATAAATAAATGTAATACTACATAAATAATAATAAATAAATGTAATACTACATAAATAATAATAAATAAATGTAATACTACATAAATAATAATAAATAAATGTAATACTACATAAATAATAATAAATAAATGTAATACTACATAAATAATAATAAATAAATGCAATACTACATAAATAATAATAAATAAATGTAATACTACATAAATAATAATAAATAAATGCAATACTACATAAATAATAATAAATAAATGTAATACTACATAAATAATAATTAATAAATGTAATACTACATAAATAATAATAAATAAATGTAATACTACATAAATAATAATAAATAAATGTAATACTACATAAATAATAATAAATAAATGCAATACTACATAAATAATAATAAATAAATGTAATACTACATAAATAATAATTAATAAATGTAATACTACATAAATAATAATAAATAAATGTAATACTACATAAATAATAATAAATAAATGTAATACTACATAAATAATAATAAATAAATGTAATACTACATAAATAATAATTAATAAATGTAATACTACATAAATAATAATAAATAAATGCAATACTACATAAATAATAATAAATAAATGTAATACTACATAAACAATAATAAATAAATGTAATACTACATAAATAATAAATAATAAATGTAATACTACATAAATAATAATAAATAAATGTAATACTACATAAATAATAATTAATAAATGTAATACTACATAAATAATAATAAATAAATGCAATACTACATAAATAATAATAAATAAATGTAATACTACATAAATAATAAATAAATGTAATACTACGTAAATAATAATAAATAATAATAAATAAATGCAATACTACATAAATGATAATAAATAAATGTAATACTACATAAATAATAATTAATAAATGTAATACTACATAAATAATAATAAATAAATGTAATACTACATAAATAATAATAAATAAATGTAATACTACATAAATAATAATAAATAAATGCAATACTACATAAATAATAATAAATAAATGTAATACTACATAAATAATAATTAATAAATGTAATACTACATAAATAATAATTAATAAATGTAATACTACATAAATAATAATAAATAAATGCAATACTACATAAATAATAATAAATAAATGTTATACTACATAATAATAATAAATAAATGTAATACTACATAAATAATAATAAATAAATGAAATACTACATAAATAATAATAAATAAATGTAATACTACATAAATAATAATTAATAAATGTAATACTACATAAATAATAATAAATAAATGCAATACTACATAAATAATAATAAATAAATGTAATACTACATAAATAATAAATAAATGTAATACTACGTAAATAATAATAAATAATAATAAATAAATGCAATACTACATAAATAATAATAAATAAATGTAATACTACATTAATAATAATTAATAAATGTAATACTACATAAATAATAAATAATAAATGTAATACTACATAAATAATAATTAATAAATGTAATACTATATAAATAATAATTTATAAATGTAATACTACATAAATAATAATAAATAAATGTAATACTACATAAATAATAAATAAATGTAATACTACATAAATAATAATAAATAAATGTAATACTACATAAATAATAATAAATAAATGTAATACTACATAAATAATTATAAATAAATGTAATACTACATAAATAATAATAAATAAATGTAATACTACATAAATAATAATAAATAAATATAATACTACATAAATAATAATAAATAAATGTAATACTACATAAATAATAAATAATAAATGTAATACTACATAAATAATAATTAATAAATGTAATACTACATAAATAATAATTAATAAATGTAATACTACATAAATAATAATTAATAAATGTAATACTACATAAATAATAATAAATAAATGTAATACTACATAAATAATAAATAAATGTAATACTACATAAATAATAATAAATAAATGTAATACTACATAAATAATAATAAATAAATGTAATACTACATAAATAATTATAAATAAATGTAATACTACATAAATAATAATAAATAAATGTAATACTACATAAATAATAATAAATAAATATAATACTACATAAATAATAATAAATAAATGTAATACTACATAAATAATAATAAATAAATTTAATACTACATAAATAATAATAAATAAATGTAATACTACATAAATAATAATAAATAAATATAATACTACATAAATAATCATAAATAAATGTAATGCTACATAAATAATAATAAATAAATGTAATACTACATAAATAATAATAAATAAATGTAATACTACATAATTAATAATAAATAAATGCAATACTACATAAATAATAATAAATAAATGTAATACTACATAAATAATAAATAAATGTAATACTACATAAATAATAATAAATAAATGTAATACTACATAAATAATAATAAATAAATGTAATACTACATAAATAATAATAAATAAATGTAATACTACATAAATAATAATAAATAAATGTAATAATACATAAATAATAATAAATAAATGTAATACTACATAAATAATAATAAATAAATGTAATACTACATAAATAATAAATAAATGTAATACTACGTAAATAATAATAAATAAATGTAATACTACATAAATAATAATAAATAAATGCAATACTACATAAATAATAATTAATAAATGTAATACTACATAAATAATAATAAATAAATGTAATACTACATAAATAATAATAAATAAATGCAATACTACATAAATAATAAATAAATGTAATACTACATAAATAATAATAAATAAATGAAATACTACATAAATAATAATAAATAAATGTAATACTACATAAATAATAATAAATAAATGCAATACTACGTAAATAATAAATAAATGTAATACTACATAAATAATAATAAATAAATGTAATACTACATAAATAATAATAAATAAATGCAATACTACATAAATAATAATAAATAAATGCAATACTACATAAATAATAATAAATAAATGTAATACTACATAAATAATAATAAATAAATGCAATACTACATAAATAATAAATAAATGTAATACTACATAAATAATAATAAATAAATGAAATACTACATAAATAATAATAAATAAATGTAATACTACATAAATAATAATAAATAAATGCAATACTACATAAATAATAAATAAATGCAATACTACATAAATAATAATAAATAAATGAAATACTACATAAATAATAATAAATAAATGTAATACTACATAAATAATAATAAATAAATGCAATACTACATAAATAATAAATAAATGTAATACTACATAAATAATAATAAATAAATGTAATACTACATAAATAATAATAAATAAATGCAATACTACATAAATAATAAATAAATGTAATACTACATAAATAATAAAAAATAAATGAAATACTACATAAATAATAATAAATAAATGTAATACTACATAAATAATAATAAATAAATGCAATACTACATAAATAATAATAAATAAATGTAATACTACATAAATAATAATAAATAAATGTAATACTACATAAATAATAATAAATAAATGCAATACTACATAAATAATAAATAAATGTAATACTACATAAATAATAATAAATAAATGAAATACTACATAAATAATAATAAATAAATGTAATACTACATAAATAATAAATAAATGTAATACTACATAAATAATAATAAATAAATGTAATGCTACATAAATAATAATAAATAAATGTAATACTACATAAATAATAATAAATAAATTTAATACTACATAATTAATAATAAATAAATGTAATACTACATAAATAATAAATAAATGTAATACTACATAAATAATAATAAATAAATGTAATGCTACATAAATAATAATAAATAAATGTAATGCTACATAAATAATAATAAATAAATTTAATACTACATAAATAATAATAAATAAATTTAATACTACATAAATAATAAATAAATATAATACTACATAAATAATAATAAATAAATTTAATACTACATAATTAATAATAAATAAATGTAATACTACATAAATAATAATAAATAAATGTAATACTACATAAATAATAATAAATAAATGTTATACTACATAATAATAATAAATAAATGTAATACTACATAAATAATAATAAATAAATGAAATACTACATAAATAATAATTAATAAATGTAATACTACATAAATAATAATAAATAAATGCAATACTACATAAATAATAATTAATAAATGTAATACTACATAAATAAT
Source organism: Euprymna scolopes (assembly GCF_053919585.1). Taxonomy (NCBI): domain Eukaryota; kingdom Metazoa; phylum Mollusca; class Cephalopoda; order Sepiida; family Sepiolidae; genus Euprymna; species Euprymna scolopes. The sequence goes on from NC_136506.1 coordinate 107,209,075, forward strand.
AATAAATAAATGTAATACTACATAAATAATAATAAATAAATGAAATACTACATAAATAATAATAATAAATAAATGTAATACTACATAAATAATAATAAATAAATGCAATACTACATAAATAATAATAAATAAATGTAATACTACATAAATAATAATAAATAAATGCAATACTACATAAATAATAAATAAATGTAATACTACATAAATAATAATAAATAAATGTAATACTACATAAATAATAATAAATAAATGAAATACTACATAAATAATAATAAATAAATGTAATACTACATAAATAATAATAAATAAATGAAATACTACATAAATAATAATAAATAAATGAAATACTACATAAATAATAATAAATAAATGTAATACTACATAAATAATAATAAATAAATGTAATACTACATAAATAATAAATAAATAAATGTAATACTACATAAATAATAATAAATAAATGTAATACTACATAAATAATAATAAATAAATGTAATACTACATAAATAATAATAAATAAATGTAATACTACATAAATAATAAATAAATGAAATACTACATAAATAATAATAAATAAATGAAATGCTACATAAATAATAATAAATAAATGAAATACTACATAATTAATAATAAATAAATCAAATACTACATAAATAATAATAAATAAATATAATACTACATAAATAATAATAAATAAATGAAATACTACATAAATAATAATAAATAAATGCAATACTACATAAATAATAATAAATAAATGCAATACTACATAAATAATAATAAATAAATGCAATACTACATAAATAATAATAAATAAATGCAATACTACATAAATAATAATAAATAAATGCAATACTACATAAATAATAATAAATAAATGCAATACTACATAAATAATAATAAATAAATGCAATACTACATAAATAATAATAAATAAATGCGATACTACATAAATAATAATAAATAAATGCAATACTACATAAATAATAAATAAATGCAATACTACATAAATAATAATAAATAAATGAAATACTACATAAATAATAATAAATAAATGCAATACTACATAAATAATAATAAATAAATGCAATACTACATAAATAATAATAAATAAATGTAATACTACATAAATAATAATAAATAAATGCAATACTACATAAATAATAAATAAATGAAATACTACATAAATAATAATAAATAAATGAAATACTACATAAATAATAATAAATAAATGAAATACTACATAAATAATAATAAATAAATGAAATACTACATAAATAATAATAAATAAATGAAATACTACATAAATAATAAATAAATGAAATACTACATAAATAATAATAAATAAATGTAATACTACATAAATAATAATAAATAAATACAATACTACATAAATAATAATAAATAAATGCAATACTACATAAATAATAATAAATAAATGCAATACTACATAAATAATAATAAATAAATGCAATACTACATAAATAATAATAAATAAATGAAATACTACATAAATAATAATAAATAAATGCAATACTACATAAATAATAATAAATAAATGTAATACTACATAAATAATAATAAATAAATGAAATACTACATAAATAATAATAAATAAATGCAATACTACATAAATAATAATAAATAAATGAAATACTACATAAATAATAATAAATAAATGTAATACTACATAAATAATAATAAATAAATGAAATACTACATAAATAATAATAAATAAAGTAAATACTACATAAATAATAATAAATAAATGTAATACTACATAAATAATAATAAATAAATATAATACTACATAAATAATAATAAATAAATGTAATACTACATAAATAATAATAAATAAATGTAATACTACATAAATAATCATAAATAAATGTAATACTACATAAATAATAATAAATAAATATAATACTACATAAATAATAATAAATAAATGCAATACTACATAAATAATAAATAAATGAAATACTACATAAATAATCATAAATAAATGTAATACTACATAAATAATAATAAATAAATGTAATACTACATAAATAATAATAAATAAATGTAATACTACATAAATAATAATAAATAAATGTAATACTACATAAATAATAATAAATAAATGTAATACTACATAAATAATTATAAATAAATGTAATACTACATAAATAATAATAAATAAATGTAATACTACATAAATAATAATAAATAAATGTAATACTACATAAATAATCATAAATAAATGTAATACTACATAAATAATAATAATAAATGTAATACTACATAAATAATAATAAATAAATGTAATACTACATAAATAATAATAAATAAATGTAATACTACATAAATAATAATAAATAAATGTAATACTACATAAATAATAATAAATAAATGTAATACTACATAAATAATAATAAATAAATGTAATACTACATAAATAATAATAAATAAATGTCATACTACATAAATAATCATAAATAAATGTAATACTACATAAATAATAATAATAAATGTAATACTACATAAATAATAATAAATAAATGTAATACTACATAAATAATAATAAATAAATGTAATACTACATAAATAATAATAAATAAATGTAATACTACATAAATAATAATAAATAAATGTAATACTACATAAATAATAATAAATAAATGTAATACTACATAAATAATAATAAATAAATGTAATACTACATAAATAATCATAAATAAATGTAATACTACATAAATAATAATAATAAATGTAATACTACATAAATAATAATAAATAAATGTAATACTACATAAATAATAATAATAAATGTAATACTACATAAATAATAATAAATAAATGTAATACTACATAAATAATAATAAATAAATGTAATACTACATAAATAATAATAAATAAATGTAATACTACATAAATAATAATAAATAAATGTAATACTACATAAATAATAATAAATAAATGTAATACTACATAAATAATCATAAATAAATGTAATACTACATAAATAATAATAATAAATGTAATACTACATAAATAATAATAAATAAATGTAATACTACATAAATAATAATAAATAAATGTAATACTACATAAATAATAATAAATAAATGTAATACTACATAAATAATAATAAATAAATGTAATACTACATAAATAATAATAAATAAATGTAATACTACATAAATAATAATAAATAAATGTAATACTACATAAATAATCATAAATAAATGTAATACTACATAAATAATAATAATAAATGTAATACTACATAAATAATAATAAATAAATGTAATACTACATAAATAATAATAATAAATGTAATACTACATAAATAATAATAAATAAATGTAATACTACATAAATAATAATAAATAAATGTAATACTACATAAATAATAATAAATAAATGTAATACTACATAAATAATAATAAATAAATGTAATACTACATAAATAATAATAAATAAATGTAATACTACATAAATAATAATAAATAAATGTAATACTACATAAATAATCATAAATAAATGTAATACTACATAAATAATAATAATAAATGTAATACTACATAAATAAAAATAAATAAATATAATACTACATAAATAATAATAAATAAATGTAATACTACATAAATAATCATAAATAAATGTAATACTACATAAATAATAATAAATAAATGTAATACTACATAAATAATAATAAATAAATATAATACTACATAAATAATAATAAATAAATGTAATACTACATAAATAATAATTAATAAATATAATCCTACATAAATAATATTAAATAAATGTAATACTACATAAATAATAATAAATAAATGTAATACTACATAAATAATCATAAATAAATGTAATACTACATAAATAATAATAAATAAATGTAATACTACATAAATAATCATAAATAAATGTAATACTACATAAATAATAATAAATAAATGTAATACTACATAAATAATAATAAATAAATGTAATACTACATAAATAATAATAAATAAATATAATACTACATAAATAATAATAAATAAATGTAATACTACATAAATAATCATAAATAAATGTAATACTACATAAATAATCATAAATAAATGTAATACTACATAAATAATAATAAATAAATATAATACTACATAAATAATAATAAATAAATGTAATACTACATAAATAATCATAAATAAATGTAATACTACATAAATAATAATAAATAAATGTAATACTACATAAATAATCATAAATAAATGTAATACTACATAAATAATAATAAATAAATGTAATACTACATAAATAATAATAAATAAATGTAATACTACATAAATAATCATAAATAAATGTAATACTACATAAATAATAATAATAAATGTAATACTACATAAATAATAATAAATAAATGTAATACTACATAAATAATAATAATAAATGTAATACTACATAAATAATAATAAATAAATGTAATACTACATAAATAATAATAAATAAATGTAATACTACATAAATAATAATAAATAAATGTAATACTACATAAATAATAATAAATAAATGTAATACTACATAAATAATAATAAATAAATGTAATACTACATAAATAATAATAAATAAATGTAATACTACATAAATAATCATAAATAAATGTAATACTACATAAATAATAATAATAAATGTAATACTACATAAATAAAAATAAATAAATATAATACTACATAAATAATAATAAATAAATGTAATACTACATAAATAATCATAAATAAATGTAATACTACATAAATAATAATAAATAAATGTAATACTACATAAATAATAATAAATAAATATAATACTACATAAATAATAATAAATAAATGTAATACTACATAAATAATAATTAATAAATATAATCCTACATAAATAATATTAAATAAATGTAATACTACATAAATAATAATAAATAAATGTAATACTACATAAATAATCATAAATAAATGTAATACTACATAAATAATAATAAATAAATGTAATACTACATAAATAATAATAAATAAATATAATACTACATAAATAATAATAAATAAATGTAATACTACATAAATAATCATAAATAAATGTAATACTACATAAATAATAATAAATAAATGTAATACTACATAAATAATCATAAATAAATGTAATACTACATAAATAATAATAAATAAATATAATCCTACATAAATAATAATAAATAAATATAATACTACATAAATAATAATAAATAAATGTAATACTACATAAATAATCATAAATAAATGTAATACTACATAAATAATAATAAATAAATGTAATACTACATAAATAATCATAAATAAATGTAATACTACATAAATAATAATAAATAAATGTAATACTACATAAATAATAATAAATAAATGTAATACTACATAAATAATAATAAATAAATATAATACTACATAAATAATAATAAATAAATGTAATACTACATAAATAATCATAAATAAATGTAATACTACATAAATAATCATAAATAAATGTAATACTACATAAATAATAATAAATAAATATAATACTACATAAATAATAATAAATAAATGTAATACTACATAAATAATCATAAATAAATGTAATACTACATAAATAATAATAAATAAATGTAATACTACATAAATAATCATAAATAAATGTAATACTACATAAATAATAATAAATAAATGTAATACTACATAAATAATAATAAATAAATGTAATACTACATAAATTATCATAAATAAATGCAATACTACATAAATAATAATAAATAAATGCAATACTACATAAATAATCATAAATAAATGTAATACTACATAAATAATAATAAATAAATGTAATACTACATAAATAATAATAAATAAATGTAATACTACATAAATAATAATAAATAAATGTAATACTACATAAATAATAATAAATAAATGTAATACTACATAAATAATAATAAATAAATATAATACTACATAAATAATCATAAATAAATGTAATACTACATAAATAATAATAAATAAATGTAATACTACATAAATAATAATAAATAAATGTAATACTACATAAATAATAATAAATAAATGTAATACTACATAAATAATAATAAATAAATGTAATACTACATAAATAATAATAAATAAATGTAATACTACATAAATAATAATAAATAAATGTAATACTACATAAATAATCATAAATAAATGTAATACTACATAAATAATAATAAATAAATGTAATACTACATAAATAATCATAAATAAATGTAATACTACATAAATAATAATAAATAAATGTAATACTACATAAATAATAATAAATAAATGTAATACTACATAAATAATCATAAATAAATGTAATACTACATAAATAATAATAAATAAATGTAATACTACATAAATAATAATAAATAAATATAATACTACATAAATAATCATAAATAAATGTAATACTACATAAATAATAATAAATAAATGTAATACTACATAAATAATAATAAATAAATGTAATACTACATAAATAATAATAAATAAATGTAATACTACATAAATAATCATAAATAAATGTAATACTACATAAATAATAATAAATAAATGTAATACTACATAAATAATAATAAATAAATGTAATACTACATAAATAATAATAAATAAATGTAATACTACATAAATAATAATAAATAAATGTAATACTACATAAATAATAATAAATAAATGTAATACTACATAAATAATAATAAATAAATATAATACTACATAAATAATCATAAATAAATGTAATACTACATAAATAATAATTAATAAATGTAATACTACATAAATAATAATAAATAAATGTAATACTACATAAATAATCATAAATAAATGTAATACTACATAAATAATAATTAATACATGTAATACTACATAAATAATAATAAATAGATGTAATACTACATAAATAATAATAAATAAATGTAATACTACATAAATAATAATAAATAAATGCAATACTAAATAAATAATAATAAATAAATGTAATACTACATAAATAATAATAAATAAATGCAATATTACATAAATAATAATAAATAAATGTAATACTACATAAATAATAATAAATAAATGTAATACTACATAAATAATAATAAATAAATGCAATACTAAATAAATAATAATAAATAAATGTAATACTACATTAATAATAATAAATAAATGTAATATTACATAAATAATAATAACTAAATGTAATACTACATTAATAATAATAAATAAATGTAATACTACATAAATAATAATAAATAAATGAAATACTACATAAATAATAATAAATAAATGTAATACTACATAAATAATAATAATAAATGTAATACTACATAAATAATAAATAATAAATGTATTACTACATAAATAATAATAAATAAATGTAATACTACATAAAAAATAATAAACAAATATAATATTACATAAATAATAATTAATAAATGTTATACTACATAAATAATAATAAATAAATGTTATACTACATAAATAATAATAATAAATGTAATACTACATAAATAATAAATAATAAATGTAATACTACATAAATAATAATAAATAAATATAATACTACATAAATAATAATAAATAAATGTAATACTACATAAATAATAATAAATAAATGTAATACTACATAAATAATAATAAATAAATGTAATACTACATAAAAAATAATAAACAAATATAATATTACATAAATAATAATTAATAAATGTTATACTACATAAATAATAATAAATAAATGTAATATTACATAAATAATAATAAATAAATGTAATACTACATAAATAATATTTGCAGTGTTCATAAACGCAATATACATGAACTGTTAAAATCAATTTACTGCAAATGCGTGATAAAATTCAAATTTGGAATAAAATTATGAATTCTACACTTCTCCAAAAATTGTATTCCATTTAAAGAATAAGGTAGAAAAAAGTTTAAATCCCAGGATATCTACTTTTTTTTTTAACTTTTTACTCTTGAGTTGTCAACTAACCTTGATATCTATTTTTATTATATTTTTATTATATAGCCATTTGTGACGAATTTGTCATTGTAGCCAAACTCCAAGAGCATTTTCTCCGATCATTGTATTTCACTGAATTAAACTTTGATTACATTTGTGGGACCTTTTGCTGAAAATAACCTTTCAAAAATCAAACTTTTAACTTATCTTCTTTTTGACAATTGATCAGCTTTGTTGTTTCTTCACATGCAGGTGCATGGCGTCAGGTTTATAATTTTTATTCAAATGATATGTTCATACATTTTATAATTATTTTATGGTGCTTCTTGCATTTGTTGTCAAAATGATTTCATGGTCTGAATATTTAGCCTTAAATCAATATAAATAAGACAGTAGATATATGTATCTGTGCGTGGAGATATTTAACCGATAAATTCTTGAACTACTGGTCACATAACACGGAAATTAACAGGAAATAGTAATCACACACCAAGAATGGTAAGTAAAATCTTCGAATGAATGAATACTTTGTACAAAAATATGCCGGCAAGTCGAAACGCAAAAATTTTCATTTCAACTTGCTGACATATTTCTGTTAGTTTTGTGCATGTGCAAATTCATTCATTGCTTGGAATGTTTTGATTTTAAATCTTTATTACCTATCTGTTCAAGTTTCTTTTTTCTTTTTTCTCAGTCCTATGGTGGATTTGTAACGAGTTCAATCTTGGGACGAGGGACTGACATCTTTAAATGTGGAATAGCTGTTGCTCCGGTCACTGATTGGAGATACTATGGTAAGTAAGGAAATTTTATCGTCATAGTTATCCGCATATATTATAATATTCGATGAAGATTTTTGTCCATAACCCATAACTCCTATCCCTATGCATCAACAACTTCTCTTACTCTCTATCTAAGCCTAAAACTAAGCGAAAATTCCATGAGCAAAGCATTTTTTTCTCAGAAATGTTCATCTATGGAACCCAATACTGCAGGGCTACTTCCCAGTTGACTATAACATAGCCGTTTTCAAGTCAGATGTATGCAAGTTCTTATTAGACTGTCCTCTTAAAATTTTCTGTACCATTTCCACCACAACTGATCATCATGTTGCTGTCTCACCTGATGCTCATTAACCCTTATTCTGGAAAAGCCTCTGCACCTTCATAAGTGGTGACCTTTGGTATTATTTTGATTCTTGGGATTACTGTTCTCATATTAAGTGTTATTTTCACAATGTTTCAGTCAATGTAACTGCTACCTTCTACAGCACAGTCACATTGTGTCAACATGATTGTGTTGTATATATATACATTTCCACCTTTGAATGAGTCTTCATGCAATTTTCGTTTTTATGCTTTTTTTTTTACATTTCCTACATTTTCCACTCCTTTTTTTGCAATTTATGACTGTAATAAATTGCAGTTTCATTTAATGCCGTAACCAGCAAATTCTTGCATTGCTACAAATATAATTTGCTGATTTTTTTCTGTCCTCTGATGAGAAGAATAACAAGAATAGCATTCTTTGAAACTGCGCAGAATAAGGACTTTGTAAATTGTTTTCTGGGGTATTCAGTTGAACAATAAATTTAATTGTAAATTTCAACTTACAGTTTTAATTTCTTTTCTCTTTATATATATATATATATATATATATATATATATATATATATATATATATATATATACCCTCTTTTGAAGTCAGAAATGGAGTGAAACAGGGGTGTGTTTTGGCTCCCACCCTGTTCAGCCTCATGTTCTCTGTGATGCTGACGGATGCCTTTGGAGACACTGATGTGGGTATTGAAATCAAGTACAGATTTGATGGATCAATCTTCAACCTCAGGAGGCTACAAGCTAAATCTACGGTTGCATCAGACACTGTAAATGATATTCTGTTTGCTGATGATTGTGCTCTTAACACTACCCCTGAGGCAGGCATGCAACATAGTGCAAACATATTCTCAGAGGCTTTGGAAAATGTTGGTCTCACAATCAACACCAAGAAGACTGTGGTGATGCATCAGCCTGCTCCGGGAAAACCATATGCAGAACTCAACATTTCAATCGGGGGACAAAGACTTAATGCAGTTGACAAGTTCACCTACCTTGGCAGTACGCGCTCCCACAATGTAGTCATTTATGATGAAATCAACACCAGACTTGCTAAAGCAAGCGCTGCGTTTGGCAGACTCCACAAAAATGTATGGGGCAGAAGAGGCATCACCTCCATGACAAAGATCAAAGTCTATAAAGTTGTCATACTCACCAGCTTACTCTATGGATTTGAGTTGTGGACTGTCTACCAACGGCATGTTAGAAAATTAAATCACTTCCACACCACCAGGCTGAGGAAACTGCTTGACATATGCTGGCAGGAAAGGATACCAGACACAGAATTCCTCACTCGTGCTGGACTCCCAAGCATCCCCCACTATCCTGATGACGGTTCAGCTTGTCATGTAGTCCGTATGCCAGACTACAGACTACCCAAGAAGCTTCTGTCGCTGAGCTCCAGCATAACAAGCGCTCCCATGGCGGCCAGAGAAAATGATTTAAAGACACTCTGAAGGCATCACTGAAGGCCGACGTTGATCCATCATCATAGGAGCAGACAGCTCTAGATAGAGTCAAGTGGCGGGCCGCTGTTCATGATGGTTCCTGAACATATGAAAGTAACCAAAAAGTTGCTGCAGAGAAGTGCAGAAAAGGCAGGAAGGGCAATGTTTTGAAGCCCTCGACATCTGCTATGATTCCCTGTTCCCACTGCAACATAACTTTTCAAGCAAAGATTGGGATTATCAGCCATACCTGTACTCACCGATGATCACTCCCGCCACCTACTCTACAGGATGATCTGATGGTCCTCGTCATTTTGACAGACGACCACACACACACACACACACACATACACAAATATATATAAAGGGCCTTCAATAAGTTTGGACAGGCATTTAAAATTGTTGTAGACTCTGAAAAATTCAGTAGATTATTGCTATACATCTTATGAGATGACTGACTAATTTCTATGATTTCAAGTTTAAATGAACAGTTACAACAGGAATTGGAATACACTCTACTAAAGCCTGATTGTCACAACTGGTGAATTTCAAAAATGCAATCTGGATATGAGGACATTTTAGAAGAACGATATGCAATCACATTCTGTTTTAAACTTTGAAAAATGCCACAAAAATGTATGGAATGCTTCAGACTGCTTTTCGACTAACTTGCATGAAACAAGCATCAGTTTTTGAGTGGCATAAGAGATTCAAGGGAGGCAGGGGGTTGTGGAGGATGGTGAAAGGTGTAGGAGAAGTAAGGAAGTCCGAACACCAGAGTTGATTGGCCAAATAAAGAGTTTCATGGATAAGGACAGGTGTGTGTGTATAGAGATAATAAGTGCACAGTTTGATGCCAGTGTGGGAACTGTACACACAATTATTCATGAGGAACTGAAGATGCGGAAGATTTGCAGAAAGTTTGTCCCAAGGAAGCTCATAGAGGATCAGAAAGAAAGACGTTGTCATAACTAAGATGGGCATCAAGACAGTTCCTCACCTTCCCTGTAGTCCACACCTTGTTCCTTGTGACTTTTGATTATTACCTAAGCTCAAGGAAAACCTTAGAGGCTGCCGTTATGAGACAATTGAGGAGATGAAAGAGGTGGTGACACAAGGGTCATTAACATTAACATGCTCACACAAGAGGACTTCCATGTATATATAAACGGCTGTATGTCTGTTTGTCGGTCTGTCTGTCCGTCTCCATATTTTCACCCTCTATCTCCTCTGAAACTAAAAGTCGCAGAGTGGTATTAGGGGCCTCTAATGACTGGATTTTTTTTACGGGCCGTTCTTTTATAGGTCTTTAGCCAGGTAAAATTGTTTTTAAGAGGTCAAAAATGGGTAAAAATTGAAAAAAATCGTTAAAAATTTTATACATTCACCTTAGTTTATTTTTAATTTTTAATCAGTTTATATGCGTGTCACATTGGTACAGTGGTAACGTCAACAGCTTTGAATGCTGCAGTTTTGGTTTCGATTCTGGCTGATGGCACCTAAATACATTTTTTTACTTTTGAAATCACGACTATAATAATATATACGAAATCTGGGCAAATTAAAATATATTTAAGTGTATTTTACACCCAGGCAAAGACCCCCCCCCACGCCACGCTAGTATATACTTAAGAGTTCAACTTCTGTTGATTATATGTTAAAAGTGCTTGAATTAGATTTGCTGTCTACTCTCCGGAATGTAACAGTTGCTTCTGTTGCCTACAGATTATTTTATGGTTCTTGCTCCACTGCAATGCTTAAATACAGTCCTATGCTGCAGTTGAACAGACCAAACCTGTGACGATATGTATTCACATTAGACTCGCTGCATAATCACACAATCTGCTTTCGCATTGTGTTCTGCCTCAGAATTGTGTGAATGAACATGTATCACTGTCACATTTTCGGAATTTTGTCTATTGCTAATGGTTTTATGACCATCTATAATATAAATCTCACCTGTCTGTTGAAATGTATATATGTATATCTGCCTAAAACTTTTCACAGAGGTGACAGATTTTCACAAGATCGATATCGTTTTTGGAGCTCGACCCTTTGGACTAGAAATATCAAAAAATTGGCTAAAGACATTAATTCCTTCACCCTAAACTGCACCATTTTCTACAAGATGGGGTCGCTTTTTTCGCAAATATTTTTGAAAGTCATCCCCTCTTTTCGATTAAATAGCCACATCTGGTTTGACAATGGACGCAACAGCAAAGACGTCACGTTTTTGGGGGTTTTTTTCACGTTTTTTTTTTTTCCTCCTTCATGGTACAGGTTCAAGCCTGCCTGCCTACTACCACTTTTTTTTTTTTTTGCTCAACACACACCTCCAAACACCCAGACAATGTCAGGCACCGAGGCTAGTGGCTTAATAATGGCAAAAAAAGTGTAATTGTCCCCATCCAACTAATCCCAGAATATAAAAAAAAAGATTTAAAAAAAGAAAAAGATTTAAAAAAAAAGATTTTTAAAAAAAACTGAACAATGTGATGCATTTTCTAAATGTTTTTGTTTTGTTTTTTCTTTCAGACTCTGCTTACACTGAAAGATACATGGGATCTCCATATACAAATCTCGCTAGTTATAAGGTAAAGTATTCCAACATGTTCTATGATATTTAATTGATTGCAAAACCGTCAGCAGATCTGATCATCACTTTTTTCAAGCATTACAAAACCATTTAACTTAGGTTAACGTCACAAGAGTTTGAATATTTAGTTGTGATGTCAGGATCATTAGATAGCAGAGAACAAGTAGACAAACTCATTGTATTTTTAAACACAATTTATTCGTGGCAGAAACATTAAATTAATTACAGAGGATATTGAATGTCCAGCAATGCCCGCCATGTTGCTTTTCTCTCTCGAACTCTCTAGTCTTTTCAAGGATCTATAAAGGGCGATAACTCTTACTTTCTTTATTTAGAATTATTCCCCCTTTTATTGCTATAACAGTTAGATTCATATTCCACATCAGAACCTATAAAAATTTTACAATCGATGCATCGATAGTAAAATTTCATTACTGTTAAAAGCTCATTAATAGAATTATGTTATTGTTATGAAGATTTTCAAACACACATTTTCATTTTCAAGATGAAGTTTTTAATCGGCAAAAACTTTTGATAACTGTTATAGATTATATAATTGCAGAAATTAAGATGTATGAACAAACATTTCACTGCTCAACTCCCCACAATTTGCTGTTAAACAAATTTCCCAAATAGTAGCCTCGCCCCTTATGTCCAATTGGCAATATGCTTAAGGTGAAAAGGAGAAAGAAAATTATATATATATATATATATATATATATATATATATATATTAAATACTAATTCTCATTCTTTTTTGGTTTTCTATTCTCTAGATCTCAAGAGTAGCGCCAATGGCGCCAAATTTCAGAAAATCAAGCTTCTTGCTGGTTCATGGTACTGGAGATGGTAAGTGATTTTTGGACTTTTTTTCCCCTATTCTGATAAAAATAAAATGATCCACACACGAGTGTACATTTATTGTTTCCCTGTGTTTTATCGATGTTAGCTTTAATCTGGTTAGTTCTTGAGTTGTTCTGTGCAGGTGTCAGTAGAGATTATATTTTTCTTTTTTCTATTTTATTTCATCGCTCATGCCAATAAATATTGGGATTTTGTTTGCTGAGGAAGGAGTTAATTATGATAACAAGAACTTTGACCACTCAAAAAACCATTAAATGAAGTTCAAACACACGTAATACTCTGAATATATTTATATATATATATTTTTTTTTTTTCTCGGATTTGGATTCATTGAAGTTCTGGCTCCTACCGACTGACTTTATGATTGGCGGATGTGTTCACATCCTTACCAACCACCCTCCAACTATCTATTTCAGCTGTATATAGCTATTGGGGGTTTAGTACATTCTGGCATGGCTGATTCAGCATCGCTATTTCAGCTTGGCTGATATGGCATAGCCGATTCGTTGGGGGCACGATTCAGTGTCAAATTAGCACTTCATCATTATAGTCTACTTTTATATTTTTTAAATTGATTTAGTAAATGAAGATAATTTTTTGCTTTGAATAAAATGGAAATAAAAATTATTAAAAGAAAAAGTTTTAATTTGATTTAAAATAACCATCTATGATATAAATCTCGCCTGTCTGTTTAAATATATGTATGTATGCCTAAAACTTTCGACAGAAGCAACGGATTTTCACGAGATCAGTATCGTTTTGAAGCTCGACCCTTCAGATGACAAATATCGAAAACTTGGTTAAAAACATTCATTCCTTCACCCTCAACTGGGCACTTTTCTACAAGAAGTCGTTTTTTTTTTTCGGACATATTTTCAAAAGTCATCCTCTCTTTTCGATTGACTAGTCTTCGCCACTTCCGGTTTGGGGATGGACGCAACAGCAAAGACGTCACTTTTATTTTCACGTTATTTCCTCCTTCACGGTACGGGTTCGAGCCTATATGCTTACTACCACTTCTTTATTTTACTCAACACCTCCAAACACCCGGGCGCCCAGGCTAGTGTTTATTTAAAATGCAACACAAAACAAAAAGAACACTAAATCGTCGACAAGATTATATTTTCATATTGTTTTACTTCATTAAAAAAATTTTAAATATTTTAAAGTTTTTAATCTTTAAAAAAATTAATTATAAAATAATTAATCAAAAGAGTTTTGCAAAAATATGGTTTTTCCTTAAAAACAGTTAAAGTGATATAAATATTAAAAAATTCGAACATAAAAACAGATGACATTTAGTCATTAATAACGAGATTATATTTTCATATTTTTTTTTACTTAATTTGAAAAAAGAAATTTAAAAAAAAATTTTTTAAGGTTTTAATTCTTAAAAAATTAGTTAGAAAATAATTAACCAGAAAGATTTTTCTTAAAAGCAGTTAAAGTGATATAAACATTAAAAACTTCAAACCGTGTTTATTTAAAACACAACATAAAAACAGACAACAGCACTCAATTATATCTTCATATTGTTTTTCTTAATTAAAAGTAAAAAAAACTTTTTACATTTTTTTTTATTTTTTAATCCTTAAAAAATTAATTAGAAAATAATTAACCACAGTTTTGCAAAAATATGATCTTTCTTAAAGACAGTTGAAGTGATATATTTTCATATGGTTTTTTTTTTTTTTTTTTAAGTTATAAAATCTTTATAAAAATGGTGATTGGTGTGGTCGATGCTGAATTGTACCTCTGCCGAATCGGTCATGCCATTGAATCGGCTGAGCCAAATCAGTCAAGCCGAAAAACTGACACCAAATCAGCCACACTGAAACGTTCCATTCACATTTTGTTAATATAGAATATATCATAGACGCCTGAACCATATCATTTGTAAAAAAAAGGCTAATAATCTCTTGAGTCTTGTTTTTCTTACTGGCATCGAAGTGGTTGATTCTAAACATATAAACAAGGAATAGTTACACACTTCATATGGACTAATGACGAATCATTTCTGTCTGAAATTATTTCATTTTTCATCTAGTAATTGTTTGGTATTTAAAAAAGGATATTGATAGTTTTGTTTATGTCGATTTCAAGGTGCAAGTATGCCAATGAGTTGAAATGAAAACTATGTAAAACTCATTTAGACTAAAATTTAAGATAAAATTCCAAATCTATTTAAAAAAGGATATTGATAGTTTTGCAAAAATATGATCTTTCTTAAAAACAGTAAAAATGATATATTTTCATATTATTTTTATTAATTTAAAATTTATCTGTGCCTAAATCAAAACGTAGATTCCATGAACAAAGCTTCTTTCTTAGAAGTGCATGCCTGTGGAACTCTCTTCTGTTTGCCTGTTTCCCACCTGACTACAACTTGGATGTGTTCAAGTCCAACATAAACAAATTCCTGATGAACCGCCCCCTTAAGTAAGACACTTTATCAAATCTCCAATACTAACAATTACTACGATACTATCCCATTGATTACTGTACACGCAATAATCCTTATCCCCTAGAGGCTTCCGGGCCTTGATAAGTGGTGACCACCATGTTAAAAAAAAAGTTATAAAATCTTTATAAAAATGTGACTGGCATGGTTGATGCCGAATTGTCTCTCCACCGAATCAGCCAAACCAAAACAGCGTTGCCAAATTGGCCCGCCGAAACATCCCATTCTCACTTATTGAGTGACTCACTGGCATGTAGAGGCCCGGTGTCAACTCCTTAATGACTCAAGTGTAAATTATACTATCAAGAAATATTCCGAAAAAGAATGTTAGCTTGGATAGATGATTGGATGCTCGTCCTCCTCCTGTCAACTTTACTAGTGTAACCACATTTAAAATTTGCATTAGGTGTGTAAAACTTTCACATTTATCAACTGGATGTTAGGTGGCTCACACTCTCTGCTTCGTGTGGCAGAATCTGCACTTACTGTTATTTCCGAGCCCACTCGTGTCCTTAAAAGCATTGGTTATCAAGCCATTCTAATCATCTCCTGATTGCAATGGAGTCTGCAGAGCCTTTTTCATCTATATAATCCTGGGTCAATTCATCCAGAAAATACTTTGCACACTGTTGGTTGGCCCATTTAGTACTGAGATAAATATTAAAAAGGAAAATAGTTTGGATATGATTGGATGCTTCCTCCAATGGGGAGGAGGAGGTTACCAGTTGTGGGATTTTGTTCACCAGTTTTAGGGAGGCAGTCATTAGTTTTTAGGAATTCATAGAAATATTTTCAGTGAAAATATTTTCAGGTCTTTGTAATCAAATGTGAGAAAAACAAGAGACGTCATACATTAAACAAAATAATTAGTTAAGAAGACATATATTCACTAACGAAATAATTTATATATGTTTAAAATGGAAGGTTTACAGCAATAGGAAAACATAGAATGTTTGTGAATATTTTTAGAGTTCTTGTAAAAATAAAAGGGTTCATTAGCTGAGTCATTAGAGGAAGTCTGGATCGAGTAATTAAGAGCAGTGAGTTTCAGGGTTCAGGAAAATCATATTCCAAACTTCTTTGTTCAATTTTTATCAATTCTAATTTATCGAAAGTCATTTATAAGAGTTAATGTTCATTTGATTTTGTATCATAATTGGAGTTCAGTGAAAAAGATTGGAATATTTTAATGAATAAGGTTTTAACAGACACCAGCCGATAATGTTGATGAGTGTGTCTCTGCGTGTTCGTTGATGTTTGTATGTGAGAGCGGAGAGAGATGTTGCAGAGATGACTGCCCACAGTGGCATCCAGCAACACCGATCTGCAGATTTGGGTCGACTAGGTTTTACTGATTAAGTTAAGAAAAATATGGCTTTTAAAGCATTTGGGTAGTTCCCAGAAAGCACATCTATAATATAAATCTCACCTGTTTAAATGTATGTATGTATGTTTGTATATCTGCCTAAAACTTTCGATAGAGGTGACGGATTTTCACGAGATCAGTATTGTTTTGAAGCTCTACCCTTTGGACATCAAATATCGAAAAATTGGCTAAAAACATTAATTCCTTCACCCTCAACTAGGCATTTTTCTACAGGGAGGAGTCGTTTTATTCGGCCATATTTTCAAAAGTCATCCCCTCTTTTCGATTGACTAGCCTTAATTTAAACTTACGTCACTTCTGGTTTGGCAATGGGCGCAACAGCAAAGACGTCACGTTTCTTTTTTTTTTTTCGCATTCTTTTCCTCCTTCACGGTACAGGTTCGAACCTGCCTGCCAGATACCACTTTTTTTCTTTTTTTGCTCAACACACACCTCCAAACACCCGGGCAACGCCGGGCACCCAGGTTAGTAATAAATTCAAAAAGTTTTCTGATTGGTTCAAAATATAATTATTTGGTTTTATTTAGGATAATGTATGTGCAGACACTGTGCATACAAACTGCACATTACGAGTTTAACCACATTTAAAATTTGTATTTGGTGTGATAACCTTTCACATTTATTTTATGTTTTTATTTGTTTTTATCATGTTTTTCAGATAATGTCCACTTCCAAAACTCAGCCCAACTCATGAAAGCTTTGACCGATGCTAACGTCTACTATAGATCCCAGGTATGAAATGACCGTTTAAAATTTTTTTTGTTAATTATTGAGAAATAGACACTTCAAATATGTAAACATTAGGTAGAAAAAATAACAAGTTATTAAAAATGGCCGTCCAGTCAGGATATCTAATGATTTGCTTAATATTTACCATATTTAAATATTTACCATATTTAAATATGTAAATGTTAGGTAAATAATTAGATATCCAATATGGCGCGAATGAACGGTCATTTTAGATAGCTTGTTATTTTTTTTGTATTT